>NC_072771.1:2947813-3008886 GCF_022539595.1 Amphiprion ocellaris | reverse complement strand
AAGAAAGTTGAAAACCACCTTCTGATCCCTGAAATCTCTGAGTTTTCACACAAAGAACACCTGAACATGTCAAACTGGTTCCATAGTAGAACCATCATTGTAAAAATGTCATAGTATGGTGTGTTGCTCAAAAAACATTACGACTCGGCTGTCTAGGATCGCAGAGGAGCAACACAAAAACAGGACAAACGCTGGTTTCCAGGGGGTTAGGAGGATATTTATTTGAAAGAGGAAGTTTACAACAACACAACATGTGAGCAGAAAAATCACAAAGTCTGTCTGTAGTTCAGCTGAAAATATTAGTTTTTGTCTTTTTTATTGACCAAACTTTTCAGGAAGTAGATGAAGAATAATTAAAGCTCTCATGTAGAAGTCCAACTTATTTTGGATCCTTGTGAAGAGTTTAACTTTAGAGTTTGTAAAGCTGTTGAGTTTTTAGAGTCACATGGATTGTTTTGACATTTAATAACCGAGTCCTGAAATAAAATTACAGTTGTGGATTTCTGTCATTTAGTCTGGACTAAACAAATAACAGCAGCATAAATCTCAAACGTCATTATGAGGAGTCTGGATTGAGGTTTCTCACTTGATAATGATCAAAACATGAAATTTAGGTTGGTTTAAAGGAATATTCCACCTTAAATCTTTGAATGTTGACCTAAAAGGTTGGTTTCAGGAAGTATTCCACCTACAAGGTCCTCACGCATCCACCTTAAAGGAACATTCCACCAAGAATCCTTGGACATGCACCTAAAATGTTGGTTTAACCGAGTATTCCATCCAAAATCCTCAAAGAGACCTGAGGGGCTGATTAAAAGGAATATTCCACCTAAAACCTCAAATATAGACCCGAAAGGGTGGTTTAGAAAAAATCCTTCAATGTAGACCAAAAAAGTTAGTATGGAGGAATATTCCACCTGAAATGTAGACCTGAGAAGTTGGTTTGGAAGAATATACCATTCTAAACATCCTTAAATGTAGACTAAAAGACGGTTTGGAAGAAAATTCCACCTAAAATCCTCCAATATAGACCTAAAAGGTGAGTTTAATGGTATGTTCCACCTAAAATTCACTACTGTAGACCTTGGAGGTTGGTCTGATGGTATATTCCACCCAACATCCTTGAACATTTACCTAAAAGGTTGGTTTAATGGTATATTCCCAGAAGAACCCTTGAACATTGGTCTGATGGTATATTCCACCCAACATCCCTGAACATAAACTTAAAAAGTTCGTTCAAAGGAATATTCCACCTAAAATCCTTCAATGTAGACCAAAAAAATCTTGGTGTAAAGGAGCATTCCACCTTAAATGTAGACCTAAAGGATGGTTTGGAGTAATATTCTACTCTAAAATCTTCCAATGTAGACCTAAAAGGTTTATCTGATGGTATATTCTACCCAACATCCTGGAACATTTACCTAAAAGGTTGGTTTAATGGTATATTCCCAGAAGAACCCTTGAACATTGGGCTTAATGGTATATTCCACCCAAAATACTTCTACATATACCAAGAAGTCAGTTTAAAGGAAATGTAGACCTAAAAGGATTGTTTAAAGGAATATTTAAACGATTATTTTCATTATTTAATAATCTGTTATCAGTCAGAACCCTGGCAAACTTATTTTCATCAGTTTTTTTAGTGGAAGTCACAAATAAAGGAGCTCTTGGTTTTTCCCGGCGTTACTGAGTCCAAAGCTGCTGTTTCAACACAGAACGTTCACATGGATCCACAAACCTCTCAGCACTCAAACACCCACAGACAGGAGGCCGGCTGGACCGAGGCTCAGTGGCGTCCTCAGACCCACGAGTCGGGGAGTCACTGAACTTGTTGGTCCGGTTTGAAGGCCTCCGTGTGGTCCAGTAGAAGTCCACGTAGTCGGTGTTGGCTTTGAACCCGCAGCGACTGGCCACCATCAGGTGGACCGGCTCGTCCTCGTAGGACTCCTCCTGTAGCCTTGAGGGAACCACAGGAACATTCAGTAGCTGTTGGAGTTCTTCCTGTCAGGCTCGTGGTAGAACGGCTCTGAAGAATCTTGTACTCGTCTTATCTGGAACAATCTAACAGCCTAAACTGTTAACAGCGGTGTAAAGAAGCAAACACACAGGTATAGATTAGGACTCAAACTAGATTTATTTTAGAAAACAAATCAACTTAGAGGCATTTGTTCACACGTGGCTGAATAGGAGGCCGTCCAATCAGATTGGAGGTCTTCACTCTGTAGGTTGTTTGTTTGGTGAGACTCTTGGACCTCCATCAGCTGACATGGATGTTTGATGGTCTTCCTCTCTAGTGCCAGATGATTCATCCATGAATTCAGCAGCTACAGACTGAAATGAAGCTCATGCTGCCGTTATTGAATTCCTGTTCCAGATCAAATGTTCAGATCTCACCTTGAATGCAGCCGTCTGCTGTCTGATAGTTTTTCTCATTGTAGTCTTCAATAAAGTCTTTTTCCTCATGTCAGGATGTGGTGAGACTCTTTCTCAGTCACTGCAGACGTCCCTCATTGTGCATCTCCAGAGAAGAAACAGAAAAACTGATCACTGCTTCAGCATCAAACGCTCTCCAGCATTGAGAGTGTTTTAGGAATTCATTCATTGTGTTGTGAACTTTGAAGGAGCAGAAACTTTACAGCTGCCAAAGATAAGAGCTCCAATTCTGGATGTTTTAGGGAATGAAGTTCATCAAATGAACAACTGATTTTTGCTGATAACTCTCATTAAATTACTGAAGAAATCTAAGATAAAAACCTGTAAACTCTCAGGCAGCTTTTGTTAAAGTTTGTCTATAATTCTATCATCATGTTCTGGAACCAGGACTCTGCAGAAGTTCCTTCAATCAGATACTTGTGTGTTTCGATTTAAGGCCTCAGGTTTGAACAGACAGCAGAGGATCAGAAAGGAGTGATTTTAATATTTAAACCAGCCCAGTAAATGTTTGGAGTAAAAATGATTAAAATGTTGATTTAGATAGATTTGTGTCAAATAATATTGTAGAGTTTCACTTAAATATATCCAAATGAGTTCAGTGTATTTACATTTTATAGAATATTTGATTTCTTAATCTCAATCCTGTAGGGTCTGACCCTAAATATTATAATAATGATGTCAATTTAAATAATAAATAATAAACTTTAATCAGCTAAACTTACATAATAAATATCACTGTACAATCTTAACCTGAACATTCAGATTATCGAGGTAAATTTACATAAATCATGATATTCTAGAGTCTTAACTGGAATATTTCTAACATTAATCTTTTTGTATTGTGCTGATAAACAACAATGACTCGACTTTCAGATAATATTTGTTGTCTGTGATTGTGAGACTAAATTCCTCCACATTCTGGAACTGGACTGAATTTCCCAAAATGGAAACATGGACAGAATTTAACACTCCTGTATCCATGGCAACGCTAAAGTTTCTGCTTCTTACCAAAGTTCACAACACAAGTAAAGATTTTAATGTAAAACTTCAGGGATGACTGCTGACCATAAGTATTCTGATCAATACTTCATGATCAATATCAGGACAGATGTTACAACTCCAGCTGTTCCATTAGACTGCAGTTATTCACAGAGAAATTAAAACATCACATTCCTCATGAAAAACTAGATGGGACTTTTATTAAATAAAGTGTTGGTGAATAAACAGTGTAAAAAGTGTAAAGCAGCTCCATTAAATCAGGAGATGTGAGACTTCCACAGCATGGATCACCATCTGCTGTGTTGATTCATAGCTGAATGTCAGAATGAACTGAGATAGAAAAGCTGCTTTGAGCTGCAACATTACGGTCTGACAATCCAACACCATCACAGTTTTCATCTGGTTGTTTTGCTCCAACATGCTGTGAAGTTCAGTTTTTACCTGAATCAATACAGAGATTCTATTTCCAACCAAGACTGGAATAAAAATTAGAATGTTATGAGGTTATTAATGCAACTAAATCCTGTCAGATGGAAGGATTTACTTCTAAGTTCTAATTCAAGTTTCAGTTGGAGCACATTGCATCCACAAAGAAAAACAGCGAAACCTTCATAGCAACATTTAATAAACCTAAAGCTTCCCTGTTGGCACATTGGTGGAGTTTGTTACTGAGCATCTGAACCTTAAATCCAGTGAGACGACCATCTTCAGTCCAGGCCAGTCAGAGAACTTCAAGACCTTCCATCAGCTGGACCAGATGTGGCATCATCTCCCTCTGAACATCTGGATGACAGGAGAAAAGACAGAAATCAAACACAGATCACACAAATACAATTTATTCACCTTCATCATTTTATAAAAGTAGCATGAACTTTATTAAAACTTGACAACATCAGTAATGAAAGTAAATGTTTTTATCTCATGTTGAAGCTAAATTTAAAGTGAATTTTAATGACAGTTTATCCTGAGAGGAGTGAGAATGGAGCTTTTCTTTCCTTTTTACAATATTCCCTCATAATATTCAGTTTATTATTGGCTTTAGAAGCATTTTTCTTTATTTATTTATTTTTAGATACGTCAGACTGATGCACTTTGCTGGTTTGCAGATAATTTCATGTACAATGACAATAAAGATCTTCTATTATAACATATTTTGCTGAAACAAGAACCGCAAACCTCAACCATCTCTCAGTCTGCAAAATTCCAACTGCGACAAAGAATTATCTGATGTAGTTATTATTATAATCTTTACTGAACCAGCCCTGGAATTAATAAAAATCTGTACATGGATATGATTTTCTCTGATGGAACCACTAAAACTGCATCCAATAAAGTAAATCTCTTCTGCACTGCACACATAGAACACTTTTGTATAACTCTGGATGTCAGAGTAAAGGCAGACAGATCCACCAATCAGCCACAACATTCTGACCACTGACAGCTGAAGAGAACAACATCCATCATCTTGTTCTAATGCAACGTTCTGCTGGGAAACCTTGACGTTCATGTGGATGTTTGACATGTACCACCACCTAAACACTGCAGGACAAACAACCCCCTAGTCTCCATGGCAACAGCAGTCCTTGATGCCAGCTGCCAGCCTCAGCAGGACAAATTAAAACTTCTCAGGAGTGGTCTGAGGAACACGACAGAGCTAAGCTGTTCACCTGGGTTCCACACTCCCCACATCCAGATCTGATGGAGCATCTGTGGGATGGTCCAGGATCAGCCTGGTCTAGGTAGGACCCACCCTGCAACCCACAGGATCCACAGGACATCCCCAGAGGTTCTGATGAACCACTGGGTCAGAGGAGTTTTAGCAGCATAAAGGGACCAACACAGTATTAGTCAGGTGGTCAGAATGTTCTACTGTTATATTGTCATGCTGATTATATGATCAGTAAATGTTAACATCAATTATAACATCCACATTGATCAGGAAAAAACATACGATCAGTTCATTCAGAAACTGTGGGGTTAAACCTAAAAACACAGACCTCAACAGCAGTTTGTTTCAAAGCAGAACACCAGCTGGTTTTCACTGAAGAAGTTTTCAGAGCAACAATTAAATGACAGTTTTGTTCTCATTAAGTTCAGAGTCAGCGAAAATAATGTAAACACACATCAGGAAAAGAAAAACTTTAATAAATATTTCATTTGTATAAGTACTTCTATACATATAGATTCCTCTTTCTAAGTTTGATCAAATCACGATAACTCTGTGTCCTGTTGTACGATGTTTTCCCAACAGATGGCGCTACCCTCATGAATGGAGCATCAACAAGTGACGTCTACAACACAACAGAAATGTCTGGAAGCCAGTGGCCACCACTTTGAGCACCTTCTTGTAATTGTAGAGGCCAGAGATAACTTTTATTAATCTGCTGATGTCTGAATAAATTTGGTATTGAAATATTTATGCAAGTTTTTCTTTTCCTGATGTGTGTAAACATTATTTTGGCTGACTCTGTATGATGGGTTTCTGACAGGTCACCAGGCAACATCTTTTTATAATAATGACAAACATACCTGCATTCTACAGGAGTGATTTTCCTCATGTGCAGGTAAAGATGTGTGAGGAGCTTAGAGATGACAGGAGCAGGAGTCATCCTCACTAATTCAGCTTCCACCTAGAAACACAAAGACCACAAACAAACACACTGATAGACTCTCAAACGTTCAACCTCACAGCCTCAAAATATCTGCTTAGGAAGTGTTGTGTTTCTAAATTCTGCTGAAAGCATTGACAGACATTCTCTTACAAGGTTGTGTAAAAAGCAGCCTGTCCTCTGAGCTACTGAGAAATCTTCCTGAACAAAGTTTCTACGTGTAAATTGGCTCAACAAAAACTAAAGCCTCAGTCAGAGATAACAGGTATCACAGATTATAAACAACTTTCTTTGTTAACTCAGACTTCCTGCTTCAACCTCACATAAAAAGGGGAGTTTAACTCATCAGGTGACTGAAAATGAACGGCTTGTGCAGTTCTAGATCCAAAAGTAGGATGTTTCAACTCATGTTTTACTACAAATACATGCAGTAATAAATAAATACAATGGCTGGTTGTTAGTTTATTCACTATTAATGTCACTTTATATACTGGATTGAACTTGAGCAGTGGAAGAGAGAAGGAATTTAATGAAATTATGGAGATTCAGAGGTAATGTTGTGCAATGTTAAGTTAAGCTCGGTTTAATTCAAAGCAGCTGAATGTTAAACTTCCTTGCAGCTGAACGGGTTTCAATTAACCTTAAAGTAAAATAACTTTTTTAAAAGCTAAAATACACAGCAGAGAAATACAGGTTGAGAAGTTCCTTCTAATAATGAGGACAGCTGCTGCAGCAACTAACACAGGTGTTCAGCGGTAAGTTAGCCACCTGTGTTAATTAGCCCGCTAGCTAACTTAGCCGCTTAGCTAGCTAACTTAGCCGCTTAGCTAGCTAACGCGTCCGGACCAACTGCTCAAACACGACAAAACACAACTCTTCACAAGTCGCTGACTTAACGTACAACAAAACAACGCTACTGGTTAGAAGTATTTATCTTCTTACCGTGTTTTACTCCAAAAACAAGATCAACAGCAGTCAGAGATGCTACCAGACGTGCCGACCATAGATATATACAGCAGACTAGATCCGCTAGCGCGCTGTCTTCTATAGTATCTATGGTCTGACCAATCGCTGCTCTCTGGCTCTCAGTCAGTCTGACCAATCACTGCTCTCTGGCTCCGCCCTCTGGGAATCTTGTTGCTGTTTGGCTCCACACTCGCTGATGACCACTTCCGGTCTCAGAATATGGAAAAAAACGGACCTTTTTCATTTCTGTCTCTTACTGATTTTATTTTTTTGTTATTCGAAATATAAAATGAAAATCAAAGCATTTTAAAAATTTCCTATATCCCTGTTTGATCATGAAAAGGAAAAACGTCTTGTATTTCAATTTTAATGTTTGTATTTTAAAACGAAAATCAAATAACCACTCGTTTTTTGTTTTTCAATATCCGTTTCAGAACGGAAAATCCAATTGCCAGATAAATACACGGACTGTTTTTCTAGTTCTAATGGAAGTTTGCATGTAGAAATGAGAAATTTTAAAAGGAAACTCCCCTTTATTTAAATAATTATAGTGCATTTATTCCTCAGAAATCAAAATATGCACTGATTTTTCTGTTTCTAAGACAAATTTGCATGAAAAGGAAGGAGGAAACTCATACTTAATGTATTTAAAGTATACATTTAATCCTCATAAATCAGAAGAAATTTTTAAAGGAAATTTATATTTAATGTAAACTCATATTTATTTAAATATTCTAAGTGCATTTAATTCTCAGAAATCAAAATATGCATAATGTTTTTCTACTTCTGATAGAAGTTTGCATGAAGAATTGCAAAACTGTATGGAGAATCTTATATTTAATCATATTTAAAGTGCTTTTAATGTTAATATTTTGTCCAAACGTGTCTATTTTTGCAGGAATAATGTAAATTCGGGGTTTTTTGAGTGAAATTGTTTTCTGAAGATGTTAGATTTGTGTAAATGGCCGCAGAATGACAGGAATCGGGTTTAAAATCATGAAAAGTCTCAAAATGATGAAAATAGAGTTTTGGACTAATTCTGAGGAGTTTCAGGAGCTTTTAAAGCTTCAAATCAAACATAAGCGCTTGAAATTTTCTTTAAAAGGCTGAAAATGATGCAGATTTGAGGTTAGATTTGGTAAAAATGCAGCAGTTTCTGGTGGGTTTTTGTTTTCCTGCAGGTTCAGAGGCTTCGGTTTGTGGTTTTAAGGTTTTAACTGAACATAAACGCGTCAAGAATCCCTCTGGTCCTGGTCCTGGTCCTGGTCCTGGGGTGTGTTTGGTTTCCTCACCAGCACTTCGTCTGTCTCTTCAGGCTGATTTTCTTCTCTCAGCGTGTTGCTGCTGCAGGACGGAGCTCAGAGGATTAAAAAGAAAAAGAATCGTGAGGTTCTGGTTCCACCAAACGCCACCCAAGAAGAAATGCAAGGCAGTGGTCTGCTGGCCGAGGGTCCCTGAACGCCTCATCAACACTCCACTGCCCACTTTTAGGAGAATTATTCCATCAGAGAAGATTTCAGGTTAAAAATTTCACATTTCACTTAATCCTGATGATTTTTTGGAGTCCAAAATTGTCCAAAATAAGAGTTCTGCAGTCGAACCTTAATTAATCTGTAGAGTTTTAAAGTTTTAGATTTAATGTTTTAACTAGAAAACATCTGTAAAAATGCACATTTTATCTCTTTTAACTCGTGATCAATGCATTTAGCGTTTAGGCCGAAGAGGGTAAAAAATGATTATATAATTATTAAATATATATAACACCATATAATAATTATAATTATTATAAGAAAAACTACAAAAATTTAAGAGAAATACCTTATAAATAAATAAATAAATAATAATAAATAATAATAATAATAATAATAATAATAATAATAATAATAATAATAATAATAATAATAATAATAATAATAAATAAGCTAATATTTTGTGGAGAAAATAATATTTGTCAGATTTTCAATTATAGTTTCTTTTTAAAATTTTTAAAGGCCTGAAGAGGTAAAATGTTCTATAAAAATCAACAAGAAAAACAGCCAAAATTTTTTTTTAAAGAGAATTAAAAAAAAATAATAAGAAGAACATATTTTTATGCTAGAGAAACTCATGTTTGTCAGGTGTTCATTTCTATGTTTTTATTTTATTTTTTAATTTATTTTAAAGGCCCAGTCAGGGAAACATTTATATAAAAATCTACTAGAAAAACTGCAAAAACTGAGAAGAAATTTCTTTCAAAAACAAATTTTTGTCTAATACTTGTCACGTGTTCACGTTTTTAGTTTTTATCTTTTATTTTTAAATGCCCAAGCAGGTTAAATTTTTAAATAAAAATCAGCTAGAAAAATTGCAAAAAATTAGAGTAATTAATTTAAATAAAACATTTTGTACAGGAGAAAATAGAATTATCAGTTGTTCATTTATAGTTTTGTTTTTTCATTTTTAGAGGCCTCAAAAATATTATCCAGAATTACAAATGAAACACTCTGAAAATTGAAGATAATTTCTGTAAATAACAATTTATTTTGTGCAGAAGAAAATAATATTTGTCAGGTTTCTTGTGTTTGGTCGTTTCCGTGCACGTTGGGAGCTTCCTGTGTGTTTTCGGAGACTATAAATGTGGTTTCAGACGTTAAAATGTTAAAACGTTTCCGGGTCGTCAGGTTGGATGCAGCTCCGGGTCACTCGCCTCCTCCTCCACGTCTCCATGACGACCCCACCTCCTCCACCTTCACCGTTATGTGACCCGTGCTGTGTCATCATCGCTGTCTCACACACACACACACACACACACACACACAGACACGCACACATACCAAGATACACACACAAAAACACACACACACACACACACACACACACACACAGTAAAAGGATGGAGGAGGAGTGGCAGCGTCGCAGGGGTGACGTCACATCACGACCTCCTTTCCCAGCATCCCCCCCTTCTCAACCCCTGATTCCCATCACACACACACACACACACACACACACACACACTCACACACACACACACACACACACTCACACACACACACTCACACACACACACACACACACTCACACACACACACACACACACACTCACACACACACACTCACACACACACACACACACACTCACACACACACACACACACACACACACTCACACACACACACACACACACGCACACACAAAAACACAAAAACACACACTAACACACATTCCGACTGCCAAAATCAGCGTCGACGAACACACAAGAAAACTGGAAATGACCTCCGATGACTCCACATAGACGGGTTTTACTGGCGGGAAGACATTTTGTGTGTGTGTGTGTGTGTGTGTGTGTGTGTGTGTGTGTGTGTGTGTGTGTGTGAGCACCACAAACACGTACGACTGGACGCAAAGCTAACACTAAGCGCTAGCAAGGCTAAAAGCTAAAAGGGGGTTCATGTTTTTGTGGTGGCTGGGGGTGTGAACAGGACTGCAGATGTCCATATGATGTCACCCCACCCACACCCCCTCATCCCACTACACCCCACTACGCCCGTCACTCTCACACACATACACATACCAAGATACACACACAAAAACACACACAAACACACACTCCGGCTGCAAAAATCTACGTCGAGAAACACGCGAGAAAGCTGGAAATGACCTCCGGTGACGCCACGTAGACGGGTTTTTTTAGTAGTGGGGAAGCTATTAGTGTGTGTGCATGAGTGTGTGTGCACGTGCATGTGTGTGTGTGTACTGTGAACAGGTGCGAGTTGCCACCGCTAAGCGCTAGCAAGGCTAAAAGCTAAAAGGGGGTTCATGTTTTTTGGTGGTTGGGGGTGTGAATGGGACTGCAGATGTCCATATGATGTGACCCCCCCCCCACACACACACACACACACGCACACACACACACACACACACACACACACACACACACACACACTCCAGCTACAAAAACAAGCGATGGGAAACACACAAGAAAGCTGGAAATGACCTCCGGTGACTCCACGGAAACGGGTTTTTGTTAGTGCGGGAGCCAATTTTTGTGCACGTGCATGTGTGTGCACGTGCATGTGCACTGTGAACAGGCACAACTTGAGGTGCAGCATGTCGCCACCGCTAAGCGCTAGCAAGGCTAAAAAGGCTAAAAGGAGTTTTTCTGTTTTCGGTTGGAGGTGTGACAGCCAATATATGATATCTGCCCCCCACACCCACTCTCTCTCTCTCTCTCTCTCTCACACACACACACACACACACACACACACACACACACACACAAAGTGTGTGTTTAAGCTGTTTTCTGTTTCCTAGCCGCCATCCGTCACCAGCCGGAGACGCCGCCGCCATCACCACACACACACTATATACACAAAACACACACTAACACGCATTATATATACACATACACACTAGCACACATATATAACACACACACACACACACACTGCACCACTGTTGAGCCCAGCTGCAGCGGCGCTCTGACATCACCCTCCTCTCGGCCAATCGCCTGCTTTGTTTATTTTCAGCACCAGAGTTTTTTTCCTTCATGACATTTAATCATCAAACAGGAAGAAGAAAATATGATCCAGAGAAAAGCCCCAAAGACACGTCCTCTTCTCCGTTATCCGAAAAAACGAGGCAAATATCAACACAAAAAAACGTGTGTTGAAATCTTCAAAGCTTTAACTTGATTGCATTTACAGAAACCACAGCTGACTGTACCATTTAAAAGAAAACAACTTTTGCTGCAAATTTGAATATTTCTGGTAATGAAGATGGATGTAGATTCTTACTGCATGTTGTCAGGTTTATTGTGATGTGTCTTGGACTAAAATTCTTGAAAATTTTACTGATTTTAGGACAAAAAAAATCGGTGTGAACCTGACCTGGACTACCAGAGTGAAAGCATAGTCCTGACAGTGAAGCACGGAGATATTTTGTGTCTTTTTGAGCTCATTTTGTGTGTTTTTCAGGTTATTTTGTTGTCATTTTGTATGTTTTTAAGGTTGTTTTGTGTGTTTTTGAGGTTATTTTGCGGTCATTTTGTGTGTTTTTGAGATTGTTTTGTGTCTCTTTGTCGTCATTTTGTGTGTTTTTGAGGTTTTTTTGTATTGTTTTGTGTCATTTTGTGTCTCTGTGGACATCTTGTGTGTTTTGAGGATATTTTGTGTCTCTTTGTGGTCTTTTTGTGTGTTTTTAGGTTATTTTGTGGTCGCTTTGTGTGTTTTTGTGTTGTTTTGTGTCGTTTTGTGTCTCTTTGAGGTCATTTTGCGTCTCCCAGGACTTCCACAGTGAATACTTAGTCCTGACAGTGAAGCACACAGGATGAACTGTGTGGGTTTGGGGCTACAAAATGAGCATAAAGGTGATATTAATGCTATTTCTGACCAAATGTAGTAGCAATGTTTCAAGTAGATGTTGTGATATGAACATTTACTGTTGGTGCCACAGGAAAAGCCTGAAAGCCGGACTTTTAAAACATGTCAGAATTCATTCCTGCACATCCTGTGGAAGCCTGTTGCAGCAGAAAGCCGCATTAATGCTGCTGCTGCTGCTTCGGAGGGATCAGAGAGCCGAGCAGCTGCAGCTCCTCCGCTCCTTTCAGAGTTATTACCATAATTTGTTGTGGGAAAGGAGTCGCTCATCAATCAGAAGTGCTGGGAAAGTGACCAAGTCACAGACCTGAGTCCTCAGGGGTCAGTGGGGCCTCGCTGGCTGCTTTCTCATTAATCACTGCGGGTTTGAAGAGGCGTCACGGCCTTCATCTTCCCACTCTTCATCCCCCCTCTCTTCATCCTCCCGCTCTTCATCCCCCCGCTCTTCATCCTCCCTCTCTTCATCCCCCCTCTCTTCATCCTCCCGCTCTTCATCCTCCCTCTCTTCATCCTCCCTCTCTTCATCCTCTCTCTTCATCCTCCCTCTCTTCATCCTCCCTCTCTTCATCCTCCCACTCTTCATCCTCCATCTCTTCATCCTCCCTCTCTTCATCCTCCCGCTCTTCATCCTCCCTCTCTTCATCCCCCCGCTCTTCATCCTCCCTCTCTTCATCCTCCCGCTCTTCATCCTCCCTCTCTTCATCCTCCCGCTCTTCATCCTCCCTCTCTTCATCCTCCCGCTCTTCATCCTCCCTCTCTTCATCCTCCCTCTCTTCATCCTCCCGCTCTTCATCCTCCCTCTCTTCATCCTCCCGCTCTTCATCCCCCCGCTCTTCATCCTCCCTCTCTTCATCCTCCCACTCTTCATCCTCCCTCTCTTCATCCTCCCGCTCTTCATCCTCTCTCTTCATCCTCCCTCTCTTCATCCTCCCTCTCTTCATCCTCCCGCTCTTCATCCTCCCGCTCTTCATCCTCCCTCTCTTCATCCCCCCTCTCTTCATCCTCCTGCTCTTCATCCTCCCTCTCTTCATCCTCCCTCTCTTCATCCTCCCGCTCTTCATCCCCCCGCTCTTCATCCTCCCTCTCTTCATCCCCCCTCTCTTCATCCTCCTGCTCTTCATCCTCCCTCTCTTCATCCTCCCGCTCTTCATCCTCCCTCTCTTCATCCTCCCGCTCTTCATCCCCCCGCTCTTCATCCTCCCTCTCTTCATCCTCCCACTCTTCATCCTCCCTCTCTTCATCCTCCCGCTCTTCATCCTCTCTCTTCATCCTCCCTCTCTTCATCCTCCCTCTCTTCATCCTCCCTCTCTTCATCCTCCCGCTCTTCATCCTCCCTCTCTTCATCCCCCCGCTCTTCATCCTCCCTCTCTTCATCCCCCCTCTCTTCATCCTCCCTCTCTTCATCCTCCCGCTCTTCATCCTCCCTCTCTTCATCCTCCCGCTCTTCATCCTCCCTCTCTTCATCCTCCCTCTCTTCATCCTCCCTCTCTTCATCCTCCCGCTCTTCATCCCCCCGCTCTTCATCCTCCCTCTCTTCATCCTCCCACTCTTCATCCTCCCTCTCTTCATCCTCCCGCTCTTCATCCTCTCTCTTCATCCTCCCTCTCTTCATCCTCCCTCTCTTCATCCTCCCTCTCTTCATCCTCCCGCTCTTCATCCTCCCTCTCTTCATCCCCCCGCTCTTCATCCTCCCTCTCTTCATCCTCCCTCTCTTCATCCTCCCTCTCTTCATCCTCTCTCTTCATCCTCCCTCTCTTCATCCTCCCTCTCTTCATCCTCCCTCTCTTCATCCTCCCTCTCTTCATCCTCCCTCTCTCAGTCCATCTGACCGTCGCTCTGAGGCCAAGGTCAGCCTGGAACCCCCCTGAATCCCGACACGACACCCACAACCTCCACCTCGGCTCCCATCAGGCCCTCCAGGAGTCACCCTCCTCCCCTCCTCCCCTCCTCCCCCTCCTCCTCACCCTCCTCACCCTTCGCCTCACATTCCCCCCACAGCGTCCCTTTGTTCACCTGTTGTCCTGGAGACTCCACTGCCACTGAGACCACCCTTATCCACTGTGTGTGTGTGTGTGTGTGTGTGTGTGTGTGTGTGTGTGTGTGTGTGTGTGTGTGTGTGTGTGTGTGTGTGTGTGTGTGTGTGTGTGTGTGTGTGTGTGTGTGTGTGTGTGTGTGTGTGTGTGTGTGTGTGGCAGAGGTCAGGACAGAAGCCAAAATAACAGATAATCCCACTGAGAGCCACGGAGGCGACAAGCAGCGACTGAACCTCAGGTTCTCATGTTGTGTGTCGACATGTTGTACTGTAACACACAGGATTCTGCTAAAATATCCTCTAAAACACACAAAAAGCACACAAAATGACAGAAAACAGCCATGATTAGTGCTACTACGGCTCCTTCTGTGTTTCACTGATGTTCATTTGATCTTTCTGGATCCTCACTATCAGATGTTCCAGTTTAATTCTTTTCCACGTGGAGTCATGATGCAGACACAGATAGATGCAGTGTGTAAAGCTTCAGCTCTCCCTCCATCCTCAGCTCACCTGTCCACACACCAGTTTATCTTCCAGCCTCCAGCTCTGATCTGCAGCTTCTCCTGGGTTCAGCTTCAGCTTTCTGCCTGTTTTTATTGTCTTTTGGAAGTTTGCTCTTGGTTTGTTTTGTTAATCTGCAAAAGTTTTGAACCGCCGACTTATTTTTGAGTCTGCTGCCTTCAAAACTGATGAAAACCATTTTTTATGGTTGCAGCAAGGTAATTCAAAAACACTCGGTCAAAGATAACACCAAAATCTACAGACTGGTAATTAATATCACAGAATGAACCTCTTCTATCGATATTTCAGTTTCATGTTTCTGGACAGTTTATGAATATTTGGACCATTTGAATTCATATATTTCAGTCTTTTTGGCACATTTCTGAATATTTGGGACTTTTATTCTTATTTTTCAGTCTTTCTGAGACATTTTGGAGATTTTTATTTATTTATTTATACTTTTTGTTTTACATTTTGGGGACATTTTATTATTACTTTTTTTCTGATGCTTTATTTAGATTTTTATCATTTTTTTCTTCAATATCTAGGTGTTTTTCTGAGAGGACACTTTTTCCGTCTTTTTTGACAAATTTTAGAGACAATTTATAGATTTTTATTACATTTTTAATAAAAATCTTGATCTATTTATTTTTTATTTATGACTTTTTTTCTCACATTTTATAGTTTTTAATTTTTTTTTCTTCGTCTGGGAGATATGAAAAATATATATTTTGTCAGACGTGTTTTTCTGAGGCGAAACTTTTTCTGTGTTTGACACATTTTGTTTAAGATAATTTATTGATTTTTATAATTTTTTTGAGTTATTTATTTAACATTTTTAGGGGCATTTTATTGCTAATTTTTTCCTCTCAGTTGATTTTATTTTTTCTTTAATATCTGGGAGGTTATTTTTTTTACATCATGAAACTTGTTTTGTCTTTTTATAATTTTTTTCTTTTTAAGACAATTTATAGATTTTTATTAAATTATTTATTTTTGCATTTCTGGGACCATTTTATTATTAATGTTTTCTCACACTTTATTAATTAGATTTTTTCTTTAATATCTGGGAGTTGTTTTTTTTTAACATTTTGAAACTTTTTCCATCTTTTATTGACTTTTTTTTCCTTTTTAAGACAATTTATAGATTTTTATAACATTTTTTATTAATTTATTTGACATCTTTGGAGTCAGTTTTTTGTGACTTTTCTTTTCTCACACTTTATTAAAAAGTTAGTGAATCTTCCTTGAATATCTGGGAGGTTTTATGTGTTCTGAGGGGAAACTTTTTGTCAGATTTGGTTTGGTTTCTTTCTCTAAAATCAGATAAATCAGTCTAAATATCAGCGGTCCGTCCTCCACCTCGGGGTCCGTCCTCGTCACCCCAGGACAGACAGACGGATGGACAGACTGATGGACGGACGGCTGCATGAATGTGAGTGGAGCTGAATTCGTCCCAAATGACTGCACTCACAAAAAAGGATTTAACTCTTTGTCCCCTCACAGTCCAGCCTGAGAGAAGAAAAACCAACCAGTGAAGACTCCTCCTCCTCTTCCTCACCCCCCCGACCCCTTCCTCACCCCCCCGACCCCCTCCTCACCCTCCGGCTCCCCCCCGACCGGTGGATAAAAGACCCATCAGAAGGATTGCTGCTGCATTTACAAGTGAAAGACGGAAATAATGGAGCGGTTAGCGAGAAGAATGAGCAGACAGAGGAGCTTCACAGATGTGGAGCTGATGGGGGAGGAGGGGGGAGGAGGGGGGAGGAAGGGCAGCAGCAGCTTCCCATTGTTGCCCCCCTCTTCAACCCACCCTTTACCCCCGTTTGGAAAAAGGGTGAGGAGGTGAAAGTGGCCTTATTGGCAGCAGAGGGGAGGGGGGAGGAAGGGGAGTAGCTGTGGACGCGATGGAGGGGTGAGGAAGGGAAGATGAAGGGGTGAGGAAACATAGAAATGAAGGGGTGAGGAAGGGAAGGTGAAGGGGTGAGGGAGGGGAGAATAGGTGAGATGAAGATGAAGGACTGAGGGAAGGAGGACATGTGGATGGTGAGGGGTGAGGTGGGGGAGTAAAGGTGGAGCAGAAGGGGTGAGTGAGGGGAGAAATGTAGAGATGAAGGGGTGAGGAAACATAGAGATGAAGGGGTGAGGAGGGGGAGGAAATGTAGAGATGAAGGGGTGAGGAATCAGAACCAGAGTAAAAAGTCTTTAATTGTCCATAAAGTGCTTCCTGTAGTTTGTTTCCATCCAATAGAACTGATTCTTCATCTCCTCTATTGGTTCCATCAATGATAAACAGTCTATTGGCTCCATCTGGTCTCTGCTGCCTCCTAGTGGCACAAACTGAGATCTGAATCCTCCTGGAGCTTTAATGTTTTCAAGTAAAATCCGTCTTTTTTTCTTATTATTTCATTTGTAAAAACTGTCGTGGCTCCAGATGTAGAACCTCAGCTTGACTCGAGATGTTTTTCAGTCCCGGAACATTTTTAGTTTCCTAATCACCAAAAAAACCCCACACCATCCAACACCGTTTACATCCAGATAAAAGACAGTTTAGCTGCAAAACTTACCAGGAAATGTATGGAATTTCATCCTCTTTTTAAAAAAAAACTGGAGCTGTGAAATGAAGACAGAGAATTGATTTTTACCAACATAAACCAGCTTCTCTGTGCAGAAATGAACCCTCTGAACCCCAAAACCTGCCGGCAGGTTTGAAGAGCGGGTTATCTTTTAAAAAAATATTAATTACATCATTTAGACGAGCCAGAAAATGTAGATAATCAGGAAAATTAACTGAAACCGAGCTTAAAATCATAATATCTCATCTTAAAATATCGCCAAAAATAAGCCGTTTTTTCCAACCAAATTCTATTAAAAAGTCCAAAAAATTCGTTGCTCCTCTGCAAAACAAAAAAGCCACGAATGACTGAGCTGTAACCAACAGGGATTTGACAAAAATTTGTAGATTTCAGGTTGAAGTGCAGGCAGTGCAGCTAGTAAACATGGAAACAGATAAATATCTGCAGTATGTGGAGACAAAACAACCACAAAATGGCACCAAAAAAATCACACGAGGATGAAAACAAGACACAAAATCCCAAAAATATGACACAGAACAACAAAAAGGATACACAAAGGGACCACAAAGAGACCAAACTGTCCCAAAGATGCAAAAAAATGCTGAAATGAGACACAAAATGACAAAAATGAGACAGGAAATGAGAGAAAACCAAAGCTAGTGGATGAATCAAATGAGACAAATAACGAAAGAAATTCAACTTTCTTGTGTCCTTTTCTTTATAATTTCTGCCATTCTGCACAGACGAAAGTAGAGTTTTGTCGACTTTTAGTCATGGTTGTGTCCATTTAGGAACTTTTCGGTTGAACTGCAGGCAGTGTTGAAACCAAACAGATAGGAGACAAATTAAAATTGTAAATAGTTACATATCTAGACTTTTTGCTGTTTTATACATGTTTCTTTCAGATATTGTTTTAATTTCAGTGACAAATAATGTAAGAAATTGGACTTTCATTCTGCACAGAAGACATTTCTTGGGATGTTCTGATTCCGTAGAAGTTCAGGACTTTATATTTACTTAAAATGAGTAAAAACTTCTCTTGGGAGTTTAGAGGGTTAATGTAGTTCTAGTTTGAAAAAATACAGATGAAGTTCTTTTTTTTGTCTCGTTTTTGTTATTTTGTGTCTCGTTTTTTGTCTCATTTTTGTCATTTTTTGTCTCTTTTTTTGTCTTATTTTGTGTCTTGTTTCTGTAGTTTTTTGTCTAGTTTTTGTCATTTTGTCCAGTTTTTGTCGTTTTGTGTCTCATTTCTGTCGTTTTCAGTTTCGTTTTTGTCATTTTGTGTCTCATTTTTGTTATTTTGTCTAGTTTTTGTCATTTTGTGTGTCCTTACGGTCATTTTTGTTAGGGTTAGTTTAGAAGATGTTTCACCATGCTGAATGTATCTCCAACAACTTGCTCCAAAATGTCATCAAAAACTGACTGCCACAACTTTTCTTAAAATCAGCTTCGTAGCTGGAAAATCCACATTTCTGTTGTTTTTGCCTCATTTTTGTCATTTAGTGTCACCTTTTTATCGTTTTTTTTGTCTTGTTTTTGTCATTTTCTGTCTCGTTTTTGTCATTTTATGTCTGCTTTTTGTCATTTAGTGTCACATTTTTGATGTTTTGTGTCTCATTTTTGTCGTTTTGTGTCTCTGTTCTTTGTTTCTGTAGAGGTTCAGGACTTCGTATTGGACTTGAAATGAGTGCAAACTGCTTGTGGGAGTTCAGAGGGTTAAAGTCGTTGTTCTAGTTGAAGAACAAACAGAAGAGGTTCCAGGTAGAACGTGTCGTCTCTCCAGCTGTGTTAATGTGAAAATAATTTAAGGATGGACAAATACTGACGTTAAAAACTAAATCAAGCCACGGTATTTGAGACGCTGCTCTCAGAGTTCAGGAGAGTTCAGTTTTCCATCTCTGACTCGCCTCAGAAGGAGCTTCCCTTTAGATCCTGGAGTAAAAACCTCAGAGGAAGAAGTTGATTTTGGCGGGGACGGCCTTGCAGCCGGTGGTGGAGAAGTACTGGTCCTGGACGGGGGAGTACTGCATGTCGCCCCCTACTGCCTCCACCACGTCATGGCGGCTGCAGCTCCCCCGCTGGCAGAGCTGCGAGCGGACGCAGCGCTGGACGTGGCAACGAGTCAGAGGCAGGAAGGGAACGAATCTGGTGATGAGGTTCTGCTGGATGATGCTGGACTGGAAGAAAGCACCTGGAGGACAAATCAGCTGCGTTATACAAGAACAGCAGCAAAAGCAGCCAGAAATCTGAACAGTAGCAACAATATGTTCAGTATTTACAAATATTAAACACACAGATCCACAAAATACATTGTCGTTGTTGTCGTTTTTGTCTCACTGTTTTTGTCTTCTCGTTTTTCGTTGTTTCTTATCTTGTTTTTGACGTTTTTTGTTTCGTTTTTTTTGTTTTTGTCATTTTTGTCTTGTTTTTTTGTCGTTTCTTGTCTTGTTATTGTTATTTTGTGTCATTTTTGTCTTGTTTTTGTCGTTTTTTTTCTTGTTTTTGTCACTTTTTGTCTTGTCGTTTTTAGTCATTTCTTGTCTTGTTTTTGTTGTTTTTTGTTTCGTCTTTGTTTTTTGTCTAATTTTTGTCTAATTTTGTCATGTTTTTGTTGTTTTTTGTCTCGTTTGTCATTTGTTGTCTTGTATTTGTCATTTTTTGTCTTGTTATAATTTTATTTTATTTTAATTTAAATTAAAATAATAATAAAAATCTACAATATATCACAAAAACTAATATTCACTCAATTCCAACCAAATTTTTGTTGTGGGTAGAAACAACTTAGTTTAGTCAAAACATGATGTCATCAAAAACTGACTGCCACAAGTTCTCCTGAAATTAGCTTCGACTGGAAAATCCAGGTTTTTTGGACTGTTTTTGTTGTGTTTTTGTTGTGTTTTTGTCATTTTTTTGTCTTGTTTTTGTCATTTTCTGTGTCGTTTTTTTGTCGTTTGTCGTTGTTAAACTCTTACTAGTGTTGTCGCTGTAAACAGCCTCTCTTAAGGCGTCCTGCAGGTCCATTAACTCGATCTCTTCTCTTTCCCGTCCGGCCTGCCGGTTCTCCAGAGCTACTTTATAGATCACCTCCTGTCCTGTGGTGCTGCAAGACACAAAAACCACACAAAAACACTAAAAAAAACCCACACAAAAACACTCTCTATATAAATATTTTTCAACAAGCGTCCCTGCTGCATTAACTTCCAGAAAATTCACCTTCAAAGGATGTTATTTTTAGCATTTAAACTCCTTTAAAGTCAGATAAGAGCTAGAATGTTGGTGGAGTGTTTCCTACCTGATGAAGACGTAGATGGCTTTGCGGTAGTTTGTGCGAAACACAATATGTGAGGGACCCAGAAAAGGTTCCAGGACGTCGATGAGGCCCGGAGGCATCTTTTCCATCTCGTCGAATATAAAGACGGATCGGGCGCATTCAGTCAGGTTTCCCTGAACCCAACTCCTCAACTCATTCTGCAAAACAAAGCAGTGACATTTAGTCCTGCACACAGTTTCTAGAAACACAAATGGAATCAACTCGTCCAACATTTCCTAGTGTCCATACCGGTGAAGACCATGTATTTCTCCCACAAAAATCTCCCAAATTATTGGAAATTATTCTAAAATAACTTAAAATTTGCCTCAAAATTCTTAAAAAACTGTTAAAAAGACATGAAATTAGTCCCAAATGACAATTTTTAGTTGATTATGGACAATTTGACTAATTGTGGATGAGATTTTCATCACTTGAGACCATATTAGTCCAGTTTTGAGCCTCTGCTCATCAGTAGAAAGATGTTTCTCCATGCTGAATGTATCTCCAACAACCTGCTCCTCTGTTCACTGTTTCTGATTCATGCTGCATTTATTTTATTCATCCTGTAGCTTTGATTTTCCTCTCAGTCTCTCTTTTAGCCTCCGTTTTTGTCATTTTGTGTCATATTTTGGTCATTTTTTGTCTTGTTTTTGCCATTTTTGGTTGTTTTTGTCATTTTTTCTCGTTTTTGTCATTTGTTGTCTTGTTCTTGTCATTTGTTGTCTTGTTTTTGTCATTTTTTGACTGATTTTTGTCCCTTTTTTGTCTCGTTTTTGTCATTTTGTCAAGTATCTGCTCATAGATTAACTGTCAGGTTTGATTTGATCTATTTGTTGCCTTTTATTTGGGATTTAGCCATCTGTCCACACCTGCAATGATTCAAACAGCTGCTAGAAGTGACTAAACCAAGGCAGTGACTCCGTTAACGGACTCACCCGGTACCGGTTGACCCGCTGGGCTGAGGGGAAGTGCAGCGTGGGGATGAACTGATGGACGTAGGGGCTGCTCATGGCCGAGCCGTACAGATGGTTCCCTAACATGGAGCTGACCATCGTCTTCCCCGTCCCCGAGGAGCCGTGGAACGACAGCACCAGGGGCCGGTCGGGGCTTTTATTCTGAAGGAACCTGGCCACCTCCTCGGACACGACGTCCTGAACCAGATGTTGACCGAAGACATTCTTGTAGAGATCCCACTCCAAGTCTGACAGTCAAGAAAAACAACAACAGCGACGTTAAAAAACACCTGAAAGCTTGTTTTCTTAAATTTGCTGCTTTGATTTGGGACGAAAGTGATGCACAAAATTTAGTTTCACCATCGACTTTGCAACATGTGTACGGGAAATCACACTTCCTGTGATGTGAAGTAAGAAGAAGTGATTAAAACACAACATTTTTTGTCATTTTCCATGACTGGTCTACAAGAAAAGTCTGTAAAATAGATTAGAATTTACTCTGATTTAAGGGTTTGTGAAAATATAGAGCTTTTAAACTGTATTTAGTTTGTTGAAATGCAGCAAAATGAGCAAAGAACAGAAGAGAAACGCTGAAAAAGAAGATCTGGCTGCAAAAAGAGAAGCAATCTCAGTTACATGACAGAAGAATAACCAAAAAAAAGGGTCAGATTTGAATTCCATCTAAAGCAATTCAGTATTCTGGGTGTTTATTTCAGTGTTACAACATATGAGAAAGGTTTCAGACAAGCTTTTGTTGGTGATTTTAATGTAATTTTTTTATTTTTCATGCAGACACATTCCCCTATAAAATCACACCAATCATTCTAGGATGTTAACTTGCATCCAGACGAAATGATTCCTGTCAAAAACACTTACTTAAATGTCAAAATAAGCCTCAGGTGTGCAGTAAAGACGGACTATAAACTCTAGTCTAAGTGTTTCTGCTATTAGTATTTAGATTAGATTAGAATAATTTTACTTTATTGCCACTGCACAAAGTACAAGAACAAAATGCCGTTTAACATCGAACCAGGAGTGTAAAAGCAGCAGTAAAGTGCTTTACAGACAGCATGTTTATAGTTAACGGTACATATATGTTACAGTATGTTTGACCACACTAATATACAAATATATAGATGTGAATGTAATATAAATAGATAAACTGACTGTACAGGTAGGGATGAATAGTTTACAGTAGAAACAGTTTCTGCTATTAGCCCAGAATAAGTTTCATATATTGAAATGTAAACTATTATCTAATTGAATTTTATATATATATATATATATATATATATATATATATATATATGTATGTATATATATATATATATATATATACATATATATATATATATATATATATATATATATATATATATATATATATATATATATATAAATAAAATGTAAGCATTACTGCATTTGAACTGTATGTCCAGACATTTCCCCTGTTTCAAAACGACTCTTCATCATAAGGAGCAGCTGAGGAGACTTCTTGTTTTTCTAGCTAGCATAACAATTAGCAAAGCAGTGATTAGCTTCAGTAACAGCCTGAATTAGCCCCTCGAGAACATTATAGAATAAAATGCCAGCTACATAACGCCATTTAAACCTACATAATATGTTTATTAGGTTTTAATAATGACTGTTAGCTGACTAAACTATCTGCACTGTGTTCTGCTGCCCAGCTAGCCTGCTAACTGCTACTAGCAGCAACCTCCGTTAGCTCAACACTCCTCACCTCTGATGTTGGGCTTGAAGTCGCAGTCGCAGCTGTCCGAGATGCTGCAGTAAAGCCTCTGGAAGACGCACAAAACCGGGTTGAAACAGAAAAACAGCACAGACAGGACGGCCAACATCTTAGCTGCCCGCTGGCTGAAGAAACAACCGACCCGAGCTTCCGTTCGCCGCGACCGGCTGGTTTGTAGTCTTTCTGCTTCCCGGAAGTCGACCAGAAACACGTAGCAGTGTGCCGGAGAGGACTACATTTCCCATAACGCACCACGACATGGGGCGTAGTGAGAAGGACACGTTGGAAGATCACAGTCCAAACGTTCACTAGCAAGCTCATAATAACAATAAAAATAACAATAATAATACATTCTTCTTCTTCTTCTTCTTCTTCTTCTTCTTATTATTATTATTATTAAGAAGAATAAGAAAAAGGACAATAATATGATAAAATAATGGCAAAAACAATAAAAAGTATAATAGTAATAATTTAAAGTCAACAAAGTCCTGATTTCTGAAGAAATTTAGCCAGTTGAAGAAATATTAGATATTTTAATTAATGTTTTCACTGTGTTTACACATTTTTTGTTATTTTTAGCAGATATATTAAAGTTTTGTCAACAGGAAATTTGGTTAAAATGGGAAAATCTGTGTATTTGATGCAACTCTGTATTTTGTAACCAGTAAGAACTAAAGAAATATTGTTTATGTGAATCATCTTTTGATTATTTTCAGTAAATTATGCATCTACAAATCTAAACAGTCTGAATTTAACAAAATAACTGAAGACATTAAGGAATACATGAACTGTTGCTCTTTGTTGTAAATAAAGACAAATGAGAGCCCATTTGAGGGCACAAACTCTTGCAAAGACATTTCGGTACAGAAAGTAGTATTTCAGTCGGAGTGAACGATTAAATCTATTACTTGTTCATTAGGAAATTGTATTTTAGTTGAAAAAAAAATTAAAATCTATAAATACTTGGACAAGAAGTAGCATTTTAGGTGGAATAAACCTTAAAAACTATAAATACATGGACAGAAAGTAGTATTTTGGTTAGAAAAAACCTTGAAAATTATAAATAATTGGACAGAAAGTTGCATTTTGGGTGGAATGAACCATTAAACCAACAATTTGTTCATTAGAAAGTAGTATTTTAGTTTTAAAAAAAAAAAACCCTTAAAATCTATAAATAATTGGACAGAAAGTTGTACTTTGGGTGGAATAAACCTTAAAAACTATAAACACTTGGACAGAAGAAACTGAAATGAAGGTATCTGTAAAAAAGCATGTTTTGCTTGTGTAAATTTGTGGCATTTTATTAGGAATATATCCACATTTGAATTCATACAAAAATATTGGGGCGTTTTCTCAAAACAAAAATGTAGATTTTGTCGTAATGGCATAAAAAACAACCGTTTCATCAGCAAATAATTCAAAAATTAATGAAAAATCTGGAAGTTAACAGGCATTTATGTGTTTAATAAACCAATCATGCACAGAAATAATCAGAACGTCAGAGCAGAGCTGTGTTTTGGACAGTAGGGGGCGCTGTTAATGTGGAAATACTTCACCAAGGAGCCGATGAGGGCTGTAATGTGAGTATTTAAAGAAAAAAAATAGGCTTCATTGAGGTAAAACAGTTTTTGTCGGACTTACCTTGTTGAATTCGACCGTTTTTCACCAAAACTCGTCAGTTTGAAACCTCGGATTTCACAACAGTTGGAGAAACATTAAAAGAAATTCCACATGTTTTCAAATAAATGATAAATCTGCTACGTTACTGGAGTATTTCCATTTAATACTGCTTCATATCGTCACTCTGCTCCATCTAGAGGGAAATACGGCACTTTTTATCTACTTTTTAATTTATGTAACAGCTTTTATTAACATGTTTAAAAATGGAATCTTCCAGCCTTTGTGACTTTATTTTACATATATCTTACTGTAGTTGTTATCAGCTCCACCAAATAGTGATTTTTTTTCTCAATTTGTACAATCTTTCAGTTATTTGTGTCCAATTGTGAGTCTCTATGGACAAAATTTTTGTAATTTTTGTGAAGTTTGGTCATTTTGGACAATTATTGAGTCATTATGGACACATTTCAGTCCTTTAAGACAAACGTTAAGGAATTTTCTTTGCAATTTGAGTCCTTTCAGAAGAACTTTTACTGATTTTAGTCAATTTAAAAAACAAAATTTCAAGTAATTTCAGACAAATGTTGAGTTGTTTCACTAAAGATCTGGACATTTTTAGAGTCACTGTGGTCCAACTGTGAGTTTTGATGGACAAAATTTTAGTAATTTTGGTCATTTTAGACAATTACTGAGTCACTATGGATTTTTTTTAGTCCTTTAAGACAAACTTTTACTGATTTTAGTTATTTTTTTAAATCAAATTTTGGACATTTTTAGAGTCATTTTGGACAAACTTTAAATAATTTTGTTCCTCTAAACTTTGCACTAATTTCCCTAAATGTTCCAGAGATCCAATATTTCGGCAAAAACAGACAGATTTGTGCATCAGAACTTTTCTTTCTTCCATTAATCAAGTTTGGAGGTTAACATTTACCTTCTGTCTCTGAATATAAAACTGGACTCTGCTGCTGAGTACTTTTAGCAGTTTTCATGCTTGTAAATGAATATTTTTCGAGCATATATCGGTACTTTTTCTTCTGTAAAGGATCTTCTTCCACCACTGTTCATGTTTGCTGGTTGAAAAAACAAACGGTTTCATGAAATAAACTGCTTTTCCAGTGAGGTAAACATGTTTATTTAAATAGTAGACATTAATACTATGTAACGAAACAGGAAGTCTGTGTGCACTTTACTCCAAAATAAAGTTGTATTACTTTAAATATTCACTTCAGAATTAGAAAATTCTAACGATTAGCACATGATGGACATGATACACAAATAAAATAAAAATGGAATACAGATGAACTGTTATCTGCTATCGGGTACCAGATGATACGTGTTGGTGTCCAGAAGGTCCAGCCTTCAGTTGGACGTTGAAGAACCCAGAACCATGTATTTACAGTCTCAGGTGGGAATAGCTCACGTTAAATAGAAGATAAAGTTCATTTCTGGCAGAAAGTGGTGCAAATCCTCGGTTAAAAATGACTCTGTCATCCTGCAGTTAGTGGTTTGTTGCTAAAACTCTTCAGATTCTGGCGTACGAAGACGTTTCCTGCAGCTCTAAGTCAAACAATTGCTGAGTTTCAAGAGTCTGAGGAGCTTTTAGAGTCTGGTTTTGTCCATTCTGGGCTTCCAGCAGCCTTTGAACAAACACAGGATGGCGTTTAGCAGATCTGGGGTCAGTGTCGTCGGACCGGCGGCTCCAGCTTGTTGGACAGAGCCGTCAGGACCTGGTCGAACTTGGAGAACCTCAGCGCCTGGTTCTCCTCGGCTCCCCGGCTGCCCCACAGCAGCCTCATCTGGAAGTCGGTCAGGAAGATCTCCAGGACGTCGGCCTGCTCCTGGAAACCTGCAGCGGAACAAACCTCATCAGAACCAGCAGAACGTGAGTTTATGACGAGTCCAACCCTCGTTTTTCACTGTTAAATAAAGTCCTGCAGCTCTACGGAAGCAGAACAACCAAGAAGAAGGAGGGAGAAATCTCTTCTGGGCAAAATAAAATAGAAATAACTTCACAATTCGTTGAAAAGGTTCTTTAAAAAATTGACAATTTTGAGTGATTTTGTCCCCTTTTTGAGTAAATTTGGAGAAGTCTAGTAATTTTGGACAATTGCTGAGTCATTATGGACACAAAGAGACACAAAATGACTACAAAGAGACAAATAACTACAAAGAGACACAACATGACTACAAAGAGACAAGTAACACATTTGGTCATTTTGGACAATTACTGAGTCATGGGCAAATCTTTTGTCCTTTAAGACAAATTCTAAGTTATTTTCATCTTAATTTGAGTCTTTTTAGACAAAATTTTACTGGATTTATCAATTTTTTAGTCATTTTTAACATTTTTCAAATTATTTGAGACAAATTTTGAGTAATTTTGAGTCACTGGTCAAATTATGAGTTTTAATGGACAAATTTAGTGATTTTGATCAAATTTTGAGTCATTTTGGACAATTTTGAATCAATGAAGACAATTTTTGAGTCTGTGACAAAGTTTAAGTAATTTTAAAAATCAAATTATGAGTCATTATGCACAGTTTCTGAGTTCTGTTGGTCAAATTGTGAGTCTGTATGGACAAAACTTAAGTAATTTTGGTCAAATTTGGTCATTTTGGACAATTGCTGAGTCATTATGGACACATTTTTGGTCCTTTAAGACAAATGTTTCAGAATTTTCATCATAATTTGAGTCCTTTTGAACAAACGTTTAATGAATTTAGTCTAATTTTCAGTCATTCTTAACATTTTCTACTAATTTCAGACAAATGCAAATGTTTCATCAAGTTTTGTACATTTGTAGAGTCACAGTGGTCAAATTGTGAGTTCTGATGGACAAATTTTAAATAGTTTTGGTCAGATTTGGTCATTTTGGACGATTACCAAGTCATTAGGGACAAATTTTTGATCCTTTAAGCCAAAAGTTAAGTCATTTTTGTTAGAATTTGTCGTGATAACGTCCATCTGACGATAACTGGCCCTACTCGGAGCTCTCTTACCCTGTAGTTTGGTCTCGGCGTTGGATCGGTAGATGCCCCCCAGCTGAGCGATGGTCCTGGCCGCCCCCAGGTGGAACATCACCACGTCCACGCCGACCTCCACCGTCTCCCAGGGCTCCGGGCCGTCGCCCACCGCCACGCTCTTCTCCAGCAGCGACAGCAGAGGCAGGATGTGGGGGAAGGTGGTGCTGGACAGAGGACAGCTCTCTGGAGGACAGACGAACATCGAATAAGAAAAAAACACCGACAGGAATCCCCGTCGGGTGGGTTTTTTAGTGTGAAACTTACCTCGTCCATCATTCAGGCTCTTCATGAAGGGCCTCAGAGTTTTCTCGTACAGGATAGCGCCCTCTGTGTGTCGCTGCCGTAACGCCGTCCAGGTCTGTTCTAGACGGGAAATCTGACAGACAGAAGAACGTCAGAAAATAAAACTGGAAGCAATGATTTCCAGGCAAAAGGCCAGAGACAGGAGATGAACCTCTGAGAAGTGATGGTTAATATTTATAATATTAATTAGTGATGGAAAGTCAATAAAACAAATAATGATGGGATAAAGAGAAAAATAACAACCACCAAGAGACAAATAGTGAACACAAAAAGACATAAGACATAACAACTTTAGAAACGAGACAAAAAGCATTATTTTATAATCTGACCAATGTGTCTGAAGTATCGGACGCTCAGAGTAGAACAGCAGATATTTACTGACACTTTTTCCACATTATATAGAACTTTTAAAGTTATTCTTGCAGTGAACTGTTTACATTTTCATTGTGATTGAAGCTTCAAACTTGAGTCTTAACACGTTCACTAAATGGTCTTATATAACGAGAAAACGTTTCTGCTGGGTCATCTACCTGGTCGTGTCATGCTGCTAACTTTAACACAGAGAGCACTGCTGGGATCAGTAAAGTAGTAAATCTGAGATAAGGAGGTCCAATACTGTATCAGAGTTCATTACATGTATACACAGTGGGTAAAGGGTTGTACCGCAGGTTCTACTGTAGTTCAGAGACGTGTAAATATCTCAACTCTGACCTGGTTCAAGCTCAGTCACTGAACCTCGTCCCACCTGGCTTCCTGTTTGCTTCCACTATCTGCGTCCATAAAGATAACACTGAATGAATCTCAGTCTGCTGGCGTTTACCTGCGGCAGCTCCAAGGCTCTCATGACGGCAGCGAAGCCGAACATGTTGCCCATGGTGCTCTTGAGCTCAGCGGCGACCTGGATGATCCTGTGGAGCAGACCGGCTCGTTCTTCGTTCGACCCGGTGCAGCCCAACACGTCCACCGCCAACATGATGGCCATCGTCTGAAACCTGCAGGGTTCATTTCAGAATGTTATCGGTGTGGTTTGGTGCTAAAAGTCACACAGTTAATAAAATGAAGATCATCTAAGGTCAGTGAATGTGCCTCAGTGACTGTGGTTAAAAGACTCCTGTATCTGGTACTCCTGGATAAGAACTCCACCACAAAGACTAAAGAACAGGAATAAGTCAGGAAATGGACAGAAGAACATTTCCAAGTCTCTGAATATCTCTTGGAGTTCAGTTAAATCTATCATTAAGAAATAACAGAAATAAGAAACATAAGTAGATCTGACTAGAGCAGGACGTCTTCAAAAACTGAGACCGAGAAGAAAGAGACTAGTGAGGGAGGCCACCAAGACACATATGACCCTTTGAAGGAGTTACAAGAGACTAGTTAGGGAGGCCACCAAGACAGCTATGACTCCTCTGAATGAGTTACAAGAAAGAGACTAGTTAGAGAGGCCACCAACACAACTATGACTCTCCGAAGGAGTTCTAAGCTTCTGTTATTCACCAGTCAAAGCTTTATGGGAGACAAAGAGAAAGACTCTGTTGGAGAAAATTTAAATCTGGACTAGAGTTCACCAGAAGACATGTGGAGACTCTGAAGTCACCTGGAAAAAAGGTTCTTTGGTCTGAGGAGACCAGGATGGAGCTTTTTGGGCATCAGTCATCAGGGCATGCACTACTAAACACTGAACATCATCACAAACACACCATCCCCACTGTGAAGCACGGTGGTGGCAGCATCATGATGTTCCTCAGCAGCAGGTCCTGGAAGGCTTGTATAGGTAGAGGGTAAATGAAATCCTGGAGGACAACCTGATGCAGTCTGAAGAGAACTGAGACTTGGAGAAGATCAGTTTTCAATCCAGATGATGAGTTGAAGCAAACAGCCAAAGATCCTCAGAAATGGTTTAAAGACAACAAGGTTAAACAAGGTCAGCAAGGAGGATTCGAGCCTGGACCTGAAAAGGGACGTTTCATTATCATTTGTGTTGAACAGAACTCACCTCTCCAGCAGGTCCAGTCTCAGCTGTTGTCCATGTGGTAGCGTGAGTAGCTCCATCCCAGAAGTAACTCCCATCATCCTTTGCATCTCTGGAGTCACCTCCAGAATCCTGGCCACCTGAGAACCACAGTCACAAAAATTATTGGACTAATATGTGTCTTTAGAACACGATGCAGCTTTTCCTTTGTTGTTTTCTTCAGTTAGTGACAACTGTATGAGGAACAAAATGCACATGGATATTCTGAAACAGCTCATCATCATGTTTTATGCTCTTTGAGTTCACATGATGAAGTAAACTCTGAACCTCAGGCACTTTCTGGATGTTTTTTGCTTCTGTTTTTGACATTTTTACTCACTGTGCGCTAATGTTTCAATGCAAATTAAGTCCCGTACATCTATGTAAACAACAGTAACCATGCCACCACCAATGATGCTGCCACCACCATGCTTCACATGATCATGCTACCACCACCGTGTTTCACATGATCATGCTACCACCATGCTTCACATGATCATGCTACCACCACCGTGCTTCACATGATCATGCTACCACCACCGTGCTTCACATGATCATGCTACCACCACCGTGTTTCACATGATCATGCTACCACCACCGTGCTTCACATGATCATGCTACCACCACCGTGCTTCACATGATCATGCTACCACCACCGTGTTTCACATGATCATGCTACCACCACCGTGCTTCACATGATCATGCTACCACCACCGTGCTTCACATGATCATGCTACCACCACCGTGTTTCACATGATCATGCTACCACCACCGTGCTTCACATGATCATGCTACCACCACCATGCTTCACATGATCATGCTACCACCACCGTGCTTCACATGATCATGCTACCACCACCACCGTGCTTCACATCATGATGCTGCCACCACCATGCTTCACATCATGATGCTGCCACCACCATGCTTCACATCATGATGCTGCCACCACCATGCTTCACACCATGATGCCGCTGCTACCATGGATTCTTCATTTGGTTATGTTTCCTGAATGAACAGGAAGTCACAGATAAGGAGTTCAAGGAACAGTAGAAAGTTTTTAAAAAAACTTTCTGTTTTTACAGTTTCTGGCGCTGATAAATCACACAAATTTTGATGTTTTTGTTTATAAAGATACCATGCCTTTCAAACTGTGGGGGTCAAAACACAACATTGACATCATCACCTCAGAGTTCAGTCATTGTGCCTCCATTAAATATTGTGTTTGTGTCTGTTTTTGGCACTAATTTTGTCTCTACAAACTTTTAAGATAATAATCTGTCTCTTCAGTAGTTCGACTTTTTAAGCAGCTTGTTTGTGTCTGGTGCTGAGCAGGTAGGGTTCCCTGAAAGCAGCATCTGGAAATGATAAAACTGGGGAGACTAAAGCAAAGGAAGCCATAAAGAGGCTAACAAAGCTAAAACTGTTCAGAGAGCTGCAGTTTCAGGGTTTAAAAGTGCAGATTCGTACCATGCAGTCGGCCTTGGTGATGTGTTTTGCCGCCGTCCGTGGGTCGACCTCGGCCAGCAGCTCCTTCACCCTCCGCAGGATGCCCACCTGCAGAGGTTTGTTCTCTTTGTGCATCAGCGCCGACTGGTACCTGCTGGGCCTGAAGCACGACACCGTCTCCACCACCGGACAGAAGTAAACGTTCCCGTCCTCTGTCCTAAGTGGTTCAACGCCCGGCGAGGTTCCCTCCTCGGCCCGGAGCCGCTCCACGTAGCTCTGAGGGCCCGGATACAGCTCCGTGTAGCAGCTTCCAACCAGATCGGAGGCGGAAACCTGGTCCAGGTGCTGCTGATGGATGGTGCCGCTGGGGGAAGGCAGCGGTCGGCCGGTGTCCGAACGCCTCGAGGGCGAAGGGGACGGAGCCACGCTGGTTGATCGGCTGCTGGAAGGACTTCTGGACTGGGGGGCTGGAGGGGAAAGAAAAAGAAAAAGTATATTTGAACTCCAGCTGAAGTCTGTTTTTGTAATTAATCTCATTCATGGTTTACCTTTGTGGATTCTATCAACTTGAAAATACACATCCCTTAAAGCTACTATTATTGGGTCATTCCATCTTAAATCATCCATTTTTTTTACAACAATTTCTGCCTGACAACTTTTGATCATTGAGTCAAAGCACAAACACCTGTAATTATGCAGAATTTTAAGCCTTAGAACAATTAAAAATAGTGAGTTCTAAAAAAATTCTCCCACCATAAAGTTGTCACAAATTATGAAATTAGCTATAGAGACCAAAAATATGTTTTGGTAAAAGTTGTAAATATGTTCATTTCTGCTGTAAAGTTGGACATTTTAACATAAAAATACATATTTTTGATGTGAATATTAATTAACTGATTTTTTTCTGGTATGACAGTTTTTCACAGATTTTTTGAAGTAGCAGGTACACATTTTTCTTATCTATCACCACCACTCTTTTGCTTCAAGTGAATACAATTTGATCTTTTATCATTATTTATTATACAAAAATGTTGATTTAGGTATACATCTTGCCTATCGCAGCTTTAATGAGTCATTTTTTAAAAAAGTTGAAATCATTTTAATAACAGTCAGATTGTCTCATTGCACTTTCTCCTCGGTGTACTTGTTGTCATATTTAATTTATTTGTCTTATAAAGTCAGCCCACAAGGGTATGGTGTTCATGTGGCAGCGCAGTGTTTGGTCAAACATTTCAATTACCCTTAACTTCCAGTCATACGATAAAAAAAACTTATCAGTGACACTGTAATAGAGGAGGTTGACATTACTATGTGAAGGGCCCCAATATGACTCGTGTTGTAAACTGGTGCTATTTCAGTGCGTATGTGCTTAAATCCTGTTTCCTCAGTCGACACCCTCCAGTCGGATACTCTGCAGGGAAAACGGCTGAACGTCAAACTACGAGCTCAGTCTGAAGACCTGTCGGCTGGAGGCTCACAATAAGTTCACATATGAGAGTCCAGGAGTTTTACAAGCAGAAACTGTGATGGCGCTGCTGGTCTGAGAAGCTAAACAACTTTTTCCTGAAGCTGTTTTTGAGTTTAAAAAAAAAAAAAAAACATACTGAAGTTAATTGGTAACTCTGAATTGTTCGTAGGTGTGAATGTGAGTGTGATTGTTTGTCTCTATATGTGGACCTGTGATAGACTGGTGACCTGTCCAGGGTGTGCCCAGCCTTTGCCCTAAGTCAGCTGGAATAGACTCCAGTCCCCCCATGACCCGAATGAGGACTAAGCGGTACAAAGACAATGGATGGATGGAAGAATTTGTGAAGTTTATTGCAGCTGCTACACTCCACTGTGCTATGAATGTTTGTTTGCTACAGTACTAAATCTTTTTCAACAACTAAAAATGCCACAAAATCCACACATTTATCATCATTATTAGCGGTAGTCGCAGTCTAAACCTGAAGAAATTGTTCTTTGGCTCAAACAACATCACGAGCCCTCGGCTGAATATTGTACGATTCCAGTTCTTGGTAATTCACCGTGTGTCGAACTTCGAACCCCGTAAACACACAAATCTCAAATACATAATGTTTAAAGCAACAATAACAGCACAGGACTAATGTCCACTGGGTTCAATTTGTATCATCAATTCACCAGTTCATCAAAAACGCCTCCTCAAATTGTGCTCACATTTACGACAAAAACAAAAGATCAGGCTCAGGTTTGTGCCAATATCAATCAAATAAAGAATACCTTGATCAGCCCGAATCGTTCAGATTAGTTCACTAGCAAAAATGAGACTGAAGTGAAAAAGAAAGCTATAATTACTGTACAACATGGGACTTTCACCTTCATTGACCAATTCGACCTACCAATGTGGGTCCTCGTTGTAAGTGCAAATTTGTGGCTTCCCCGTTAAACTAAATTGCAGTGGAGCTCTATGAATTTCAAAGGTGTAGGAAGATCTCTACTGGATCAAATATATGAGTATGATAAGTCATTCAATGGGACCTCAAACAAGCTGTTTTTATACCAGGAAGGAGCAGGACTTTCTGTGAAAAAGACAATTTCCTTTTGAGCTTTTTAAGTTTAAAGGTTAGTTAAAAAACCCAATATGAGATCTTGCACCAGCAGCAAACATTGACAAATGAGTCCAATATCCAATGGGTCAATCATTGCCCCGACTAAACCCTTAGGCTCTCGGTACAATATCAGACACATCTCAGAGGACTGCTCATTGTTTGTTGAACTGATGAACATTGTTTAACTCAAGTCCCTTGCTGAGAAGAGATCTAACCTCCTTACATGTTTTGTCAGAATCTCTTTCAGAAATGTACCGACCCATCTTGGTGGCGCTTGCAGTGGTGCTCTGCTCTGCAGCTTTGGTGAATGAAGGGAAGGTCTTGGTGTTCCCTTTGGATGGAAGTCACTGGATCAACATGAAGGTGATCATCGAGGAGCTTCACTCCAGAGGGCTTGAAGTCACCGTGTTGCGCCCGTCAGATGCCTGGTACATCAAGCCAGATTCCCCTCACTACAAGTCCATCACACTGAATGTTGCAGGTGGTTTTGAAAAGGACAATTTTGGCAAATTTGCAACAAAAACACTGGAGCTGCGACGGCAAGGGGTGTCATTTTGGACTCGTATGGCATTGGAGATTGAACAGGTGAAAGAGTTCGCCGAGGTGCACAGAGTGTTGCTTCTAATGATGCAGGAAATGTTTGCGGATGAAAAACTGATGCAGAACCTCCATGATGCCAAGTACGATTTGGTCCTGACAGATCTTGTGATCGTTGGAGGGGTTCTTCTGGCTCACGATTTGGGTCTTCCACTCGTCCTTAATGTGAGATGGACTGTTCAGGGTGAAGGGCATCAAGCAATCGCACCTACTCCACTATCCTACGTTCCCATACCCTGGTCAGAGTTGACTGATAAGATGACTTTCACCGGGCGGGTCCAGAACATGCTGATCTACTTCTTCACATGTTTTCAGTATTGGTACATCACAGATCCAAACTACAAGCCGTTTGTCCATCGCCACTTTGGCCCAGACCTTGGAGTCTGGGCCAAAGTGGCGATGTCCTGGACTTGGCGACAGTGAACAGAGACAACTTCCTGGAGGCACTGAAGGAGGTCCTGTATGAACCGTCCTACAGGGAGAAGATGAAGGTTCTGTCCAGCCTGCACCGAGATCAGCCCATGAAGCCACTGGATTGGGCCATGTTCTGGATTGAGTTCGCCATGAGGCACAAAGGAGCGGCTCACCTAAGGACAGAGTCTTACAAGATGTCCACGATCCAGTACCACTCCATCGACGTGGCGGCGTTCCTGCTGGCAGTTGTTTTGCTAATACTGGCTGTTTTAATTGCTGAAGTCAAGTTTCTCTGGCGCAGGTTATTTTACAAAGTCAAAAAGGAATGATATTTTGAACCGTTTTCGCAATTTGGATGCAAATAATTGCACAAAAATCTGATATTTTCTAATGACCATGTCTGAACAGGTCAGGTTAATCAGCAGGATCTGAAATCTGTGAATGTGACAATACAATCTGGTGAAAAGTGTGACCTTCAGGGAACAAATCAGGAAGTTTTATGAAATAATTTTGTAGCAGTGCTCTTCCTATTGTCATAAACAACTGTAAATGAAATAAAATACATTTTATAAGCATGTATGTGTTGTATCATTTTATATAAATGAAACAAATTCTTAAAAATGGTGAAAATGGTGAATACAACTGTAGATGTGTACCTATTGAGTAACAATATTTTTAAGCCGATTTAAATATAGTAAATGATTCAGTCATACACTTTAAAAGAATTAATTACTACTTTTAAAAATATAGCTGTTTGATGTGAATATTGATTAAAAGCATTTTGTCAGATTTTTTAAGTAGCAGGTAAATGTTCTTCTTGTGTATCACCCTCCCATTTTTTTTAAAAGTAACACAATTTGATAATTTAACATTATTTATTATTTAATAATATTTATTTGGATATATGTATTCCCATTCACAGCTAAAATGAGTCATTTCTCAAAAGTTGGAATCATTTTAATAACAGTCTGATTGTCTTATTGCACCGTCACCTCAGTGTATTTGTTTTATGATGTAATTTATTTGTCTTAAGTAAGCCTACAAGGTTTAGGAGATGATGTGGCAGCCCACTGTTTGATTCAATGCTGCGATTACCTTTAACTTCAAATCACACTATTAAAAAACACACCTTATCAGTGGAACTGAGGTTGACGCTACTAAATGAAGGGCCACGATATGACTCAGTGCATATATACTTAAGTCCTGCTTCCTCAGAGTCGACACCCTTCAGTCGGATACTCTGCAGGGACGAAGGCTGGACGTCAAACTACGAGCTCATTCTGAAGACCTGTCAGCTGGAGGCTCACGGTAAGTTCACATACGAGAGTCCAGGAGTTTTAGAAGCAGAAACTGTGACGAGGCTGTTGGTATGTGAAGCTAAAGAACTTTTTCCTGAAGCTGTATTTGTGTTCGACAAAAAACTAAATTAATTCCACCTTTTTATTGCACTAAATATTCTGAACTGTGAGTAATAAATAACAGTGCACGTCAGATTGTCAGCTCACAGAAATATTTCCTGTTGTTAAAATAAATTAAACAAAAAGTCTGACAGAGAGATTTTTCTTACCTTTCCCTCAGAGAACATGCACTTTTATTTATTTTATTACACAGAAGCCTAGTTATTTTGTGCAAAACTGATACAAAAAGGTACAAATTTGTATAGTTTGTTGCAGCTGCTTAACTCAAATGTGCCAGAAATGCTTGGTTGCAACAGTTTTGAATATTTTTCAACAGCTAAAAATGCCACAAAATCAACACATTTATCATCATTATTAGTGGGAGTCGTAGTTTAACGCCTAAGAAATGACTCTTTTGCTCAAACAAACAACATTATGAGCTATTGGCTGAATATTTTACGATTCCAATTCTTGCTAATTCACCGTGTGTCGAACTTTGAACCCCATAAACACATAAATCTCAAATTAATAATGTTCAATGCAGCAATAACAGCAAAGGACTAATGTCCACTGGGTTCAATTTGTGTCAACAACGCACCAGTTCATCAAAATTTGCTTCCTCAAATTGTGCTCACCCTTTAAGATGCAAACAAAAGATCAGGCTCAGGTTTGTGCCAATACCGATCAAATAAAGATTACCTTGATCAGCCCCAATCTTTCAGATTAGATCACTCGTGAAAATGAGACTGAAATGAAAATAAAGCTATAATTATGGTACAACGTGGGACTTTTGCCTCCATTGACCCCTCTGACCTTCACATGTGGGTCCTCTTAAGTGCAAAATTGTGGTTTCCCTGTTAAATTAAACTGCAGTGGAGCTCTATGAATTTCAAAGGTGTAGAAAGATCCCTACTGGACCATATGTATGGGAATGATAAGTCATTCAACGGGCTCATATCATCTGACAGAAGTAAGTTGTGCCAAACGTGACACTACGAGGGTGTTATACAAATGTGTCAGATGGCAGGTAATTACCAGTGTAACAGGCCAGATTAACCCCCCAGCCAAAGTATACCCCAGGGTATAGTCTGCTGGCCTAAGCCAGGTTATACCTCTTGACACAAAGATTAAGCAGTTTAAATTGTCAATTGTTAAGTTATTTAGTTTTTTTTCTTTTTCTTTTTTCACAAAGAGGTATGCTGTGGAAGTAAATACTTATGAAAGAACATAACCAGAATATCCTTGAGCTAATTACAATTTAAAGAGTTCAACTCAAAGGAAAATCTGAATTGAAAACCGAGAAAAAATTAAGCAAAACATGATGAAAAAACATCCAGCTGGTGTTACTTTCAATTGTTTCTGTGTAACAGATTTCAGTAGAATATCTCTTTGTATTGTCTTTGATTTGTGCTTAAACTTAGATTGACTTCATCTGTGTGTAACAGGCCAGATAAACAACCGACCAAAGTATACTTTATTTAGCCCAATTTATACCCCGGGGGCTGAAATAGCCTCGCCCACAATATACCCTTCCATGCTAAAATACATCCCATGTAATATGAGATTACATCAATCAAATGAATTTTATCTCAATTTAAGAACAAATCAATGAAATTAAATCAAACATTTTAGGCAAAAAAGGGTCTGTACAGTGGCTCAGTGGTTAGCACTGTTGCCTTGCAGCTAGAAGATCCCTGGACCGCGTCCCGGCCATCCTGGGATCTTTCTGCATGGAGTTTCAATGTTCTCCCTGTGTAAGAGTGGGTTTTCTCCGGGTACCTCAGCTTCCTTCCACAGTCCAAACACGCTGAAGTTAATTAGCAATTCTAAATTGTCAGTAGATGTGAATGCAAGTGTGATTGCTTGTCTCTATATGTAGCCCTGTGATCGACTGTTATCTTTTCAGGTGAATCGAGCGTCCAGCCCCAAATTCAGTTGTTCCTTTGATTTGAATTTTTTAATTCTAATGAGCTCAAGGACATTCTAGTTGTGTTCGTTCAAGATGATTTGCTGAGCATACTTCTTTGTAAAAAAAAATCAAAATAACTTAATAATTAAGTGTTTGACATGCTTAATCTTTGTGTCAACAAATATAAACTGACCGAGACCAGTTTATACCCGGGGGAATATTTTGGCCAAGAGCGGTATAAACTGATCTAGGCCAAAGTAAACTTGGGAATACGCTGAGCGGAGGGTGAATCTGGCCTGTGACACCGGGAAGGACCAGGATTTTCTGTGGAAAAGACAATCTCCTTTTGGAAGTTTAGTTAAAAAGTGAGTTAAAAAAAAAACCAATGTGAGTTCTTGCACCAGGAGCCAAAGTTGACCAATGAATCCACTTTCCAGCGGTTCAATCATTGCCCTGACTAAACCGTTAGGCTTCTGGTACAATATCAGACGCATCTCAGAGGACTGCTCATTGTTTGTTGAGCTGATGAACATTGTTTAACTCAAGTTTCTTGTTGAGGAGGACAGATCTAACCTCCTTACATGTCTTGTCAGAATCTCTTTCAGAAATGTACCGAACCACCTTGGTGGCGCTTGCAGTGCTGCTCTGCTCTGCAGCTTTGGTAAATGGAGGGAAGGTCTTGGTGTTCCCTGTGGATGGAAGTCACTGGATCAACATGAAGGTCATTATCGAGGAGCTTCACTCCAGAGGCCATGATGTCACTGTGTTGCGCCCGTCAGATGCCTGGTACATCAAGCCAGATTCCCCTCACTACAAGTCCATCACGCTGAATGCTGCAGGTGGTTTCGATCATGACAATTTTGGCGAATTTGTAAAGAGAACGGTGGAGATACGACGGCAAGGGGCGTCATTTTGGACTCGTATGGCTCTGGAGATTGACTTGATAAAAGAGTCAAACAAGATCCACAGGATGGTGCTTCTAATGATAGAGGAAATGTTTGCGGATGACAAACTAATGAAGAGCCTCCGCGATACCAAGTACGATTTGGTCCTGACGGACCCTGCGATTGGTGGAGGAGTTCTTCTGGCTCACCGTTTGGGTCTTCCACTAGTTCTTAATGTGAGATGGACTATTCAGGGTGAAGGGCATCAAGCAATCGCCCCTACTCCGCTATCCTACGTCCCAATACCCTGGTCAGAGTTGACTGACAAGATGACTTTCACCGAGCGGGTCCAGAACATGCTGACCTACATTTTCATGAGTTTACAGATTATGTATGTCGTTGACCCAAACTACATACCGTTCGTCCATCGACATTTCGGCCCGAACGTCCACTACATGGAGCTGTTCCAGTCGGCTGACATCTGGCTCATGAGGAATGACTTCACCTTCGAGTGGCCGCGACCCACCATGCCCAACATCGTCTACATGTCGGGATTCCAGTGCAAACCTGCCAAGCCCCTGCCCAAAGAACTGGAGGATTTCGTGCAGAGTTCCGGCGAACACGGTGTCATTGTGATGACGCTGGGGACCCTGGTGGAAAAGCTTCCCGAGGACATCACCGAGGACATCGCCGCAGCATTTGCGCAGCTTCCCCAGAAAGTGATCTGGAGGCACAAAGGCAAAAGACCGTCCACGCTCGGAAACAACACCTTAATGTTGGACTGGTTGCCCCAGAACGACCTCCTGGGTCACCCTAAAACCAGGGTGTTCGTAGCCCACGGAGGCACCAATGGCATGCAGGAGGCCATCTACCACGGCGTCCCCCTGGTCGGACTGCCGCTCATGTTCGACCAACCCGACAACTTCTTTAGGATGAAAGCCAGAGGCGTGGCCAAAGTCCTGGACTTGGCGACAGTGAACAGAGACAACTTCCTGGAGGCACTGAAGGAGGTCCTGTACAAACCGTCCTACAAGGAGAAGATGAAGGTTCTGTCCAGCCTGCACCGAGATCAGCCCATGAAGCCGCTGGACCGGGCAATGTTCTGGATCGAGTTTGTCATGAGGCACAAAGGAGCGGCCCACCTAAGGACAGAGTCTTACAAGATGTCCACGATCCAGTACCACTCCATCGATGTGGCGGCGTTCCTGCTGGCAGTTGTTTTGCTAATATTTGCTGTTTTTATTGCTGCAGTCAAGTTTCTCTGGCGAAGGTTATTTTACCGGAACAAAGTCAAAAAGGAATGATATCTATAATCTGTTTTTGCATTTTGGATGCAAATAGTTCTGATATTTTCTAATGACCACATGTAAACACATAAGGATAATCAGCAGGATCTCAAATCTGAGAATGTGAAAATATAATCTGGTGAAAAGTGCGACCTTCAGGGAACAAATCAGAAAGTTTTATGGAATTGAAATATGGAGTTTTGTACCAGTGCTCTGCCTATCGTAAATTACTGCAAATAAAATAAAACACATATAACAAATGGCATGTGGGTATGTGTTGTGTAACTTTATATAAATCAAACAAATTCTTAACAATGGTGAAAATGGTGAATACAACTGTAAATATCTATTAAGTAATTATTTTTTTAAACCTGATTTAAATACAGTAAATCATACAGTTATACACCTTCAAAGAACTAATTACTACTTTTAAAAATACAGATTTTTGATGTGAATATAAATTAAAAGTATTTTTTCTTGTCTTGCAGCATTTCAGATTTTTTTTTTTTTTTAAATAGTTGGGAAATGTTTTTCTTGTGGATCACCCTCCCTTTTTATTTAATTTACAGCATTTTCATAATTTAATATTGTTTATTATTTAATAACGTTAACTGAGGTATTTGTCTTGCCTTTTGCAGCTTTAACAAGTCATTTTTTAAAAATTGTAATCATTTTAATAACAGTCTTATTGATCCTTCATGTCGTCTTATTTGTTTTAATATGTAACTTAATTGTCTTATAAAGTCAGCCAACGAGGTTATGGAGTTCATGTGGCAGCGCACTGTTTGATTAAACGCTGCGATTACCTTTAACTTCCAATCACGCTATAAAAAAAACACCTTATCAGTGGAACTGAGGTTGACGATACTAAATGAAGGGCCACGATATGACTCAGTGCATATATACTTAAGTCCTGCTTCCTCAGAGTCGACACCCTTCAGTCGGATACTCTGCAGGGATGAAGGCTGGACGTCAAACTACGAGCTCATTCTGAAGACCTGTCAGCTGGAGGCTCACGGTAAGTTCACATACGAGAAATTGAAGAAATTTGAGAAATTTTACAAGCAGAAACTGTGACAAGGCTGTGGGTGTGTGAAGCTAAACAACTTTTTCCTGAATCTGTATTTGTGTTCGACAAGAAACTAAATTAATTCCACCTTTTTATTGCACTAAATATTCTGGACTGTGCGTAATAAAAAAACAGTGCATGTCAGATTATCTGTCAGCTCACAGAAATATTTCCTGTTGTTAAAATAAAGAAATAAATAAAAAGTCTGACAGGGAGAGATCTGTCTTGTCTTTCACTGACAGAGCATGCACTTTTGTTTCGCTTATTACACAGAATCCTAGTTATTTAGTACAAAACAGACATAAAAAGGTCCAAATATGTGAAGTTTATTGCAGCTGCTAAACTCAAATGTACCATAAATGTTTTTTTTCAACAGCTTTGAATATTTTTCAACAGCTAAAAATGCCACAAAACCCACACAATTATCATCGTTATTAGCGGGTGTCACAGTTTAAACCCTCAGAAATGACTCTTTTGCTCAAACAAACTCGACATCACGAGCCCTTGGCTGAATATTTTACCATTCCAATTCTTGCTAATTGCACCGTGTGACGAACTTCGAACCCCATAAACACATAAATCTCAAATACATAATGTTCAAAGCAACAACAACAGCACAGGACTAATGTCCACTGGGTTCAATTTGTGTCATCAACTCACCAGTTCATCAAAATATGCCTCCTCAAATTGTGCTCACCCTTTATGATGCAAACAAAAGATCAGGTTCAGGTTTGTGCCAATATCAATCAAATAAAGATTACCTTGATCAGCCCCAATCGTTCAGATTAGATCACTAGTGAAAATGAGACTGAAATGAAAAACAACACTAAAAATATGGTACAACATCGGACTTTTGCCTCCATTGACCCCTCTGACCTTCACATGTGGGTCCTCTTAAGTGCAAAATCGTGGCTTCCCCGTTAAATTAAACTGCAGTGGAGCTCTATGAATCTCAAAGGTGTAGGAAGAACCCTACTGGACCATATGTATGGGAATGATAAGTCCTTCAATGGGCTCATATAATCTGAAACAAGTGAGTCGTGCCAAATGTTACACTACGAGAGTGTTATACAAATGTTTCACATAGTAGGTAATTAACAGTGTAACAGGCCAGATTAACCCCCAGCCAAAGTATACCCCAAGGTATAATCTGGCCTAAACCAGTTTATACCTGTTGACACATAGAGATTAAGCAGGTTAAATTATTAATTGTTAAGTTATTCAGGTTTTTTTCTTTTTACAGAGCGTTATGCTCAGGAAGCTCTTTGTAAAAAAAAAAGAAAAAGAAAACTAAATAACTTATGAGTAACATGCTTAATCTTTGCGTGTCAACATAATACTTGGCCTCGAGGGGTAAAAAATGGCCAAAGCCAAAGTAAACCCCTGTCTGCTTTGGCCAGGGGGTTAATCTGGCCTGTTACACCAGGAAGGAGCAGTATTTTCTGTGGAAAATACGATCACCTTTTGGAAGTTTCCTTAAAAACTTAGTTAAAGAGCTGAATATGCACTGTAAACCCGAACAGTACTACAAACTTATAAATATTACTGGTGCAGTAATCAAAACCACTTATGCACTTTATCCAGCACAAAACTTCTGAGTTTTCTTAACGAGTTATGACTTTTAATTTTACTTGGGTATATATTTTTGAGTAAACATTGGCATCTCCATCAGAACTTCTGGGTGTGGGACGCACACTGCGTCTGACGTCACCAATGTCTCCACTGGCCTTACAGTTTTTGAAAAGTTCAAAATGGCTACTTCTTAGTGGGCTGAAGAAAACTTGGCGCACATGTTTTTCCACAAGCTTTATCCGCCATCCCTGCTTCTAACAAACGTTCTGGTCTGGTAAGTTATTTGATTTTTTTTTTTTTTTTTTTAATTTTATCATGTTTATAACAGTTGAATAGCTTTCTTTGACAGTAACCACTGTAGAGCTAATTCATTTAAGCTAGCTTAGTAAGACGTGGAAGTAACGTTAGCCTTCAGGTTAGTTTATATCGCTGTTTATAATATGAAAATGAAAAATGAATGAACGAAAATTAATTGAAATGCCATTAATTCATTCTGGACCCCCCAAAACACACCGCATTTTTTTTAAGGTATGCGTTTTTAAATTTAAAAAAATGTATTTATAAATACACAAATATTGTCCTATAAACAAAATACGCCCAGTTGCAGCTTTTTTTTCTAGGTTTTTCTTTTGAATAAAGTCTGAAAGTTTCTCCCACATTCCCAACATTTCAACATTTGTCTCCTGGCCCGGAGGAGCACTGGGAGTACCGGCAGCACAGAGAAGGACTCCCCGCTGGAGACGCTCCGACCACCATATGTCTACTTAACATTCTCTTTCACCATCAAAGCAGCTGAACTCTCCCCATGATGGATTATACTGCGACTTTTAACATTTCCCCACACTTTACCTCGCTTTGCAGGATAACACTCAGTTTTGGAGGATTTCTTTTCCAGAGAACAACTTTTTCCCCTTTCAGTTTGGATGTTTTCTTTAGATACTGCTGCTTATATCCAGAAAATGCTACTGGAACTGAACCGAACTGGAACTGCTGTAGGGGTGAATTTAATCCAACTCGGTGAATTTAGCTTTCTAGTATTCTTGTTTACTTTATTGTCATTACTGAATGTCTTAAGTAATATTTAACTGTATCATTCATGGTAGTGTGTCGAACGGAGACACGTACTGGCTAGCTAACCCGATAACACTTTGTAATGTTTACCTCTTAGAAAACATTAATGTTAGATCCCAAAACAGTTTAAGATTAGCAGCTTAAGTTACTAAGCCAACGCTCAGATTTTCTCTGTGTAAAACTACTTCCTAAAAGACAAGAAGACACCGACACGTAGACGCGTAGACAGAAACGGAGACAGCCTCTCCTTCACTACCGTAACTCGTTACTATCGTTACCATGGTTACCACCGTCACTGGGATCCTCCTGATTCCCAGAGAAGGTTTTTAGTACAAGTGTGTAAATTATGGCCTGTAATTGTACTGCAATACCAAAATCTAGTAAAATATTGTAACAGACTGCGAGACATGACTATCACTGGTTTAAAAACATGGATAGATAGATATCACACAAACATAGCTGTGATAAATGTCATATCATGTGCATGACCTTAAAGCATAATGTACACTGCTGTGCTGCTGGATGTTTTGAAAATCACTAGAACACAGAACCAGTCACCAGAAATCACCATTTAGTTAGAGATTTGCTGTTAAAAAGAACATCACCATCAAACTTTTTCACTGTAATAATTGGAGTAATTTTTAGTTTGTTTTTTTTTTTTTACAAGATTTTACTGACTGTTGAGCACCAGTTCCCTTTCTTTGGTAACATGAGGTATGTTTTTCAGTTGGATAATTAAATGTGTTATTAAAAAATAAATGTCTACTTACCTGTTTGGCAAAGCTACTATATTACCACCACAGTGGATCATCTTGCAAGTTAAAATTATCCCTGGCACATTTGACTACTTTCATGGTACATGCAGCCATCATGTAACCTAAAAACCTGTAAATATAACCTTAAAATTGGTGAAATTGAAATAAAAGTACATTCATATATTAGTGTGGAGCTAAAAAATTGCTCTGACTACTTCCAAATCCCCTAATTACTTTTCATTTCTTTCTTTTCATTCTTTGTGGGTTTGGGTTTATTTTGTTTACGTCTTTGAGATAATACATAATTCCTGTGGATACACATGGATGGAGACACATTTCATTTGTTTATAGAAAGTACATAACACCAATTTGTACCTAGAAAAACATTTGTAGTTATATTTGTTGTGATTTGTCATTCAAGGAGGAACATGGGGTCAATATGCAACGCAGTTCGCGCTCTTCCTGTCTACCTGTGTGAGGATGGCATGGAGCTATTCAAGACCTTTAATCAATCTATAAAATAAACAATCAAAGTAACGCAATTTAAAAAATTAACTCTATTAGCGAAATAAATATATTAAATTGGAAGAAAAAAACTACAGTAGCTGATGATTAACATTCACAGCAGCTGTTTAAACTAAAATGAAAAAGTCCAAAGAAGGTGATGGGTTATAAAAAAAAAAGGTAATAAAACAAACATAAGGAACCTCTCTCCTCACGTTATCTCGCCTTTCACCTACAGTATCAACCTCAAATTGAATTCAGAGCAGAGGTCGAGGGCTTATCTTCTGATTCACCTCTGCTTTGTGTAACCGGCCAACCAGCTGCTGCAGAAAAACATAAAACAGCGAGTACTTAAGTCCTGCTTCCTCAGAGTCGACGCCCTCCAGTCGGATACTCTGCAGGGACGAAGGCTGGACGTCAAACTACGAGCTCAGTCTGAAGACCTGTCAGCTGGAGGCTCACGGTAAGTTGACATATGAGAGTCCAGGAGTTTTAGAAGCAGAAACTGTGACGAGGCTGCCGGTGTGTGAAGCTAAACAATTTTCCCCTGAAGCTGTTTTTACGTTCAACAAAAAACTAAATTAATTGCACCTTTTTACTGCACTAAATATTCTGTGCGTAATAAATAACAGTGCATGTCAGATCATCTGTCAGCTCACAGAAATAGTTCCTGTTGTTAAAATAAATAAATAAAAAGTCTGACAAGGGGCTGCACAGTGGTGTAGTGGTTAGCACTTTCACCTTGCAGCTAGAAGATTCCCCGGTTCGCGTCCCGGCCTTCATGGGATCTTTTTGCATAGAGTTTGCATGTTCTCTCTGTGTATGCATGGGTTTTCTCCAGCTTCTCTGGCTTCCCCCCACGCTCCAAAAATATGCTGAGGTTAATTGCCTGTAGGTGTGAATGTGAGTGTGATTGTTTGTCTGTATATGTAGCCCTGTGACAGACTGGTGACCTGTCCAGGGTGTCCGCTGCCGTCGCTCCAAATCAGCTGGAATAGGCTCCAGCCCCCCCGCGACCCGAATGGGGATTAAGCGGTGTAGAGATGATGGATTGATGGAAGTCTGACAGGGAGAGATTCTTCTTTGCTTTGACTGAGAGAACATGCATTTTATTTATTTTATGACACAGAATCCTGGCTATTTAGTGCAAAATTGACATAAAAAGGTACAATTTGTGAACTTTATTGCAGCTGCTAAACACCAATATGTCATAAATTTGTGTTTGCAACAGTTGTGAATCTTATTCAACTACTGAAAATGCCACAAAATCCACATATTTATTATCATTATTAGTGGTGTCACAGTTTAAACCCTCAGAAATGACTCTTTTGCTCAAACAAACTCGACATCACGAGCCCTCGGCTGAATATTTTACCATTCCAATTCTTGCTAATTGCACCGTGTGACGAACTTCGAACCCCATAAACACATAAATCTCAAATACATAATGTTCAAAGCAACAACAACAGCACAGGACTAATGTCCACTGGGCTCAATTTGTGTCATCAACTCACCAGTTCATCCAAATTTGCCTCCTCAAATTGTGCTCACCCTTTACGATGTAAACAAAAGATCAGGCTCAGGTTTGTGCCAATACCGATCAAATAAAGATTACCTTGACCAGCCCCAATCTTTCAGATTAGTTCACTAGAAAAAACGAGACTGAAGTTAAAAAGAAAGATATAATTATGGTACAACACGGGACTGTCGCCTTCATTGACCCCTCCAACCTTCACATGTGGGCCCTCGTAAATACAAAATCATGGCTTCCACGTTGCAGTGGAGCTCCATGAATTAGGAAGGTGTAGGAAGATTCCTACTGGACCATATGTATGGGAATGATAAGTCATTCAATGGGCTAATATCATCTGACACAAGTGAGTTGTGCCAAATGTGACACTACGAGGGTGTTATGCAAATGTTTCACATGGTAGGTAATTACATGAAGACTGATCTAGACCTCAAACAAGGTGTTTGTATACCAGAAAGGAGCAGGATTTTCTGTGGAAAAGACAACTTTCTTATGAGCTTTGTAAATTTAGTTAAAAACTTCGTTAAAAAAAACCAAAATGAGCTCTTTAAGCATCAGCTAAAGTTGACAAATGAGTCTACTTTCCCGTGGTTCAATCATTGCCCCGACTAAACGTAATATCAGACACATCTCAGAGGACTGCTCATTGGTTGTCGAGCTGATGAACATTGTTTAACTCAAGTCCCTTGTTGCGGAGAGATCTAACATCCTGACATGTTTTGTCAGAATCTCTTTCAGAAATGTACCGACCAATCTTGACAGCACTTGCAGTGGTGCTCTGCTCTGCAGCTTTGGTCAATGGAGGGAAGGTCTTGGTGTTCCCTTTGGATGGAAGTCATTGGATCAACATGAAGGTCATCATTGAGGAGCTTCACTCCAGAGGTCATGAAGTCACCGTGTTGCGCCCATCAGACGCCTGGTACATCAAGCCAGATTCCCCTCACTACAAGTCCATCACACTGAATGCTACAGGTGGTTTTGATAATGACAACTTGGACAAATTTCTAAAGACATCGCTGGAGATGCAACGACAAGGGGCGCCATTTTGGACTCGTATGGCTCTGGAGATTGAACTGGTTAAAGGGTCCTACGAGTTCCACAGGATGTCACTTTTAATGATGGAGGAAATGTTTGCGGATGACAAACTGATGCAGAGCCTCCACAACGCCAAGTACGATTTGGTCCTGACAGACCCTGCGATTGGTGGAGGAGTTCTTCTTGCTCACCGTTTGGGTCTTCCACTAGTCCTTAACGTGAGATGGACTGTTCAGGGTGAAGGGCATCAAGCAATTGCACCTACTCCACTATCCTACGTCCCCATACCCGGGTCAGAGTTGACTGACAAGATGACTTTCACCGAGCGGGTCAAGAACATGTTGATCTATTTCTTCATATGTTTTCAGTATTGGTACGCCACAGAGTCAAACTACAAACCGTTTGTCCATCGCCACTTCGGCCCGAACGTCCACTACATGGAGCTGTTCCAGTCGGCCGACATCTGGCTCATGAGGAATGACTTCACCTTCGAGTGGCCGCGACCCACCATGCCCAACATCGTCTACATGTCGGGATTCCAGTGCAAACCTGCCAAGCCCCTGCCCTACGAACTGGAGGATTTCGTGCAGAGTTCCGGTGAGCATGGAGTCATCGTGATGACGCTGGGGACCCTGGTGGAAAAACTTCCCGAGGACATCACCGAGGACATCGCCGCAGCATTTGCGCAGCTTCCCCAGAAGGTGATCTGGAGGCACAAAGGCAAAAGACCGTCCACGCTCGGAAACAACACCTTAATGTTGGACTGGTTGCCCCAGAACGACCTCCTGGGTCACCCCAAAACCAGGGTGTTCGTGGCCCACGGAGGCACCAACGGCATGCAGGAGGCCATCTACCACGGCGTCCCCCTGGTCGGCCTGCCACTCATGTTCGACCAACCCGACAACTTCTTCAGGATGAAAGCCAGAGGCGTGGCCAAAGTCCTGGACTTGGCGACGGTGTACAGAGACAACTTCCTGGAGGCGCTGAAGGAGGTCCTGTACGAACCGTCCTACAGGGAGAAGATGAAGGTTCTGTCCAGCCTGCACCGAGATCAGCCCATGAAGCCGTTGGACCGGGCCATGTTCTGGATCGAGTTCGTCATGAGGCACAAAGGAGCGGCTCACCTAAGGACAGAGTCTTACAAGATGTCCACGATCCAGTACCACTCCATCGATGTGGCAGCATTCCTTCTGGCAGTTGTTTTGCTAATATTTGCCGTTTTTATTGCTGCAGTCAAGTTTCTTTGGCGAAGGTTATTCAAACGAAAGAAAGTCAAAAAGGAATGATATTCATAATCTGTTTTCATATTTTGGATGCAAATTGTTCTGACCTTCCGACCTTGAGGGAAGCCAATCAGGAAGTTTTACGGAATAATTTTGTGGCATCGCTCTTCCAATTGTCGTAAAATACTGCAAATAAAATAAAATACATTTTATCAGAAATGGTGCGTGTATGTGTTATGTGTTGTATAATTTTACATAAATCAAATTCTTTAAAATGCTGAACATTTAAATTACTTTTTAGCTGATTTAAATAGAATAAGAAGATTAGATTTTTTCAGTCACATACTGTAAAATAAAAAACTACCACAGTATTTTTCAAAATACTAATTTTTGATTTAAATATTATGTGCAGCTTTAGCTGTTGTTTTACAACAAACAGAAATATTTCTGTGATTTTATTATTAATTTTCTGAAATTCAACAAAACAGTTCATAAAATAACATCTATCAGTCCTCAATAAACTTATTTTTTCTTTTAAATAACAGGCAAATACATTGTTGTTAAATGAATCTAAATACAATAGTCGTAATTTTACGGTCGCACATTGTAAATTAATATAAAGTAATCCATCTTTTTTGCTGTGATTTATCTGTATTTTAATAGAACAGGGAAAATGGTTAGAAAGACTGTAAATTTTTTCCCCCGAAAAAATCTGAATAATTTTCATAACAGTCAGATTGTCTTATCGAACCTTCATCTCAGCGTATTTGATTTAGTAAGTAATTTATTTGTCCTATAAAGTCAGCCAACGAGGTTAGGGAGTTTATGTGGCAGTACAATGTTTGGTTAAACGCTGCCATCACCTTTAACTTCCAGTCACATGATAAAAAACACCTTATCAGCGGAACTGTAATAATGTAGAAGGTTGATTTTACTATGTGAAGGGCCACAATACGACTTGTAAACTGTTGCTATAATTAGTCAATAAATAATTATTGGAATTAATAAATTAATGAATTAATTAATTTAACTGGAAGAAAAAAATACAGTCACTGATTATTGACAGTCGTAGTGGCTGTTTAAAACTAAAATTATAAAGTCCAAACAGGGTGATGGGTTCAAAAAAAGGAATAAAACAAACATTAGGAACCTCTCTCCTCACGTTATCTCGCATTTCACCTACAGTATCAACCTCAGATGAAGTTCAGAGCAGAGTTCGAGGGCTTATCTTCTGATTTAGCTCTGCTTTGTGTAACCAGCCAACCAGCTGCTGCAGAAAAACATAAAACAGCGAGTACTTAAGTCCTGCTTCCTCAGAGTCGACGCCCTCCAGTCGGATATTCTGCAGGGACGACGGCTGGACGTCGAACTACGAGCTCAGTCTGAAGACCTGTCAGCTGGAGGCTCACGGTAAGTTGACATATGAGAGTCCAGGAGTTTTAGAAGCAGAAACTGTGACGAGGCTGAAGGTGTGTGAAGCTAAACAACTTTCTCCTGAAGCTGTTTTTGCGTTCGACTCGACTGTGATGTGTTGAGATGGCTCTGAGCAGCTGCAGGTGGATACTACAGGGTCCAGATATTTCTAATTGACAAGAGCTGAGCTTCAGGAATTGAGCTCCAGGAATTAAAGCAGCAGATTTCACAAGTTTAAACTACTACCGCTAACAAAAATGACAACTGTGTTGTTGTTATGGAATTTTGTAATACTTGAAAACACTGTAAATGCTTCACAAAAACATTCATCATTGCGGCAAACACAATAGTAATGGACAATTTAATTTGAGTAAAGTTTGTACCTATAAAAAACTAAATTAATTTCACCTTTTTATTGCACTAAATACTCTAGACTGTGCGTAATAAATCACAGTGCTTGTCAAATCATGTGCCAGCTCACAGAAATATTCCCTGTTGTGAAATCTACGCAAAAAAACAAAACAAAAAACAACAAAAAAAAACAAAACCCAAGGGTCTGACAAGGAGAGATTTTTCTTTGCTTTCATTGAGAACATCAACTGTGCCATAAATGTTTGTCTTTGTAAAACATTTAAAGCATTTTCAAGTCTTAAAAATGCCACAAAACCCACACATTTATCATCATTATTAACAGTAGTCGCAGTTTAAACCTGAAGAAATTATTCTTTTGCTCAAACTCAACATCAGGAACCCTCGGCTGAATATTCTACGATTCCAGTTCTTGCTAATTACACCATGCGTCGAACTTCGACCCCCGTAAACACATGAAGCAGCTTTTAAATCCCCTTTACAGGCCGACAGCTCTCGCTGCTTTACAGAACATGTGCTCCAACATTACGCTGTGAAACCTGAGAGGGAGAATCCGCCCAAACGCAAACAGCTTTTGTAAACCTCCGGGGTATTAGCGGTAGGAATTCCCACACGGTAGTTGTGTAATGATTTAGCTGTTGTTGAGCAACAGAGGAGTTATGTAAGTCTGGGAGGCCTCAGGTTACAGAAAGAATCCTGACAAGCCTTTGTGGAAAAGGCTTTAAGTGCTGCACGTCATATTAGTCACATTAACAACCATGTTTGTTTGCAATATCTTAGTCCCAAGGCTACACTTTAAGACTGACAAGACATTTGTTTGCATGTTAAGAACTAAACTATCAAAATAAAGATTAAAAAGTAAAAAAAAAAATGGTGGTGCATGGACCAATTTCAACCACTTAATTAAACATGTTGCAAAATAATGAAAAACATTCCTTTTAATGGTTTGGGTTGTGCCAACTTGTGATTTTTTTGTCATTTAACTTAAAATTTTTGCATTAGTGGATTTAAAATTTGAGGTAACTTTATGAAGTTGGCTTGAGAATTTCGTCTTTCTTACTTGCTTGGCAGCAACTTGGACTTCAAGCAGTTCCCTGTTTGGAAGCAGAGAGCATTGCAGAGATTTAGCTAGCAACAGGCACCATGACAAAGACTTCTTTGATGCTTAACGACCTCCGACTAAAGTCATATAGTTGAACATGGACTGAGAAATCTTCAAAAAACAGCCAATTAAATTGATGATTATCCAGTGTTCGAGAGTAAAAATGAAAGAGCACCATGACAAAGACTTCACTTTTGTGATGCTTTATGACCTCCGACCAAGGTCAGACAGTTGAACATGGATTGAGAAGGACTGCAAAAAAAGAAAAAAGCCAATTAAATAGGCTATTATCCAATGCTGTGGAGCAAAAATCAGAGAGTACCATGACAAAGACTTCTGTGATGTTGAATGATCTCCAACCAAGGTCATATAGTTGAACACAGAACAAGAAGGACTGCAACAAAAGACAGTTAAACTGACTAATATCCAATGTTGGGGAGCAAAAAGCAGTGAGCACCATGACAAAGACTTCTGCGATGCTTAATGACCTCTGACTATTGTCATATAGTTTAACATGGATCGAGAAGGACCGCAAAAAAAAAGAAAAAAGCCAATTAAATTGACTATTATCCAACGTTGGAGAGCAAAGTGAGAGAGCACCACGACAAAGACTTCGGTACGCTTAATGACCTCCAACCAAAGTCATATAGTTGAACATGGATCGAGAAGGACTGCAAAAAAAGCCAATTAAACTGACTATTATCCAGCATTGGAGAGCAAAGTGAGAGAGCACCATGACAAAGACTTCCGTGGTGCTTAATGACCTGTGTAGAAAAGACAACCTCCCTTTGTAAGTGTAGCTAAAAAGTACGCCCGGATAGCTCAACGGGTTAAGCGGATGACCCATGTACAACACAGCGGCCTGGGTTTGATTCCCGCCCACAGCCCTTTGCTGCATGTCTTCCCCCAACTCTCCTCCCTCCTTTCCTGTCTGTCTCCACTGCACCTATCAATAAAGGTAAAAAAAGGCCATAAAAATAACTTTTAAAAAAAAAAAAGTTAGCTAAAAAGCCAAATATGAGTTCTTCATCAAGCAGCCAAAATTGACAAATGAGTTCAGTTTCCAGTTGCTCAATCATTGTCCTGACTAAACCCTTAGGCTCTCGGTACAAAATCAGACAGATCTCAGAGGACTGCTCATTGTTTGTTGAGCTGACAAACATTGTTTAACTCAAGTCCCTTGTTGAGGAGGACAGATCTAACAGCCTTACATGTCTCTTTCAGAAATGTATCGACTGACCTTGACGGCACTTGCAGTGGTGCTCTGCTCTGCAGCTTTGGTGAATGGAGGGAAGGTCTTGGTGTTCCCTGTGGATGGAAGTCACTGGATCAACATGAAGGTCATCATTGAGGAGCTTCACTCCAGAGGCCATGAAGTCACCGTGTTGCGCCCGTCAGACGCCTGGTACATCAAGCCAGATTCCCCTTACTACAAGTCCATCACGGTGAATGCTGCAGCTGGTTTCGATAAGGACAACTTTGGCCAATTTGTAAGGAGAACACTGGAGATGCGACGGCAAGGGGCGTCATTTTGGACTCGTATGGCTCTGGAGATTGACCTGGTGAAAGAGTTCTACGAGATGAACAGGTTGTTGCTTCTAATGATGGGGGAAATGTTTGGGGACGACAAACTGATGCAGATCCTCCGCGATGCCAAGTACGATTTGGTCCTGACGGACCCTGCAATCGGTGGAGGAGTTCTTCTGGCTCACCGTTTGGGTCTTCCACTAGTCCTTAATGTGAGATGGACTGTTCAGGGTGAAGGACATCAAGCAATCGCACCTACTCCACTATCCTACGTCCCAATACCCGGGTCAGAGATGACTGACAAGATGACCTTCACTGAGCGGGTACAGAACATGCTGTTCTTCGTCTTCACACGTTTACAGATTATGTACGTCACAGACCCAAACTACATACCGTTCGTCCATCGACACTTTGGCCCAGACGTCCACTACATGGAGCTGTTCCAGTCGGCCGACATCTGGCTCATGAGGAATGACTTCACCTTCGAGTGGCCGCGACCCACGATGCCCAACGTCGTCTATATGTCGGGATTCCAGTGCAAACCCGCCAAGCCCCTGCCCAAAGAACTGGAGGATTTCGTTCAGAGTTCCGGTGAGCACGGTGTCATTGTGATGACGCTGGGGACCCTGGTGGAAGAACTTCCTGAGGACATCACCGAGGACATCGCCGCTGCCTTCGCGCAGCTTCCCCAGAAGGTGATCTGGAGGCACAAAGGCAAAAGACCGTCCACGCTCGGAAACAACACCTTAATGTTGGACTGGTTGCCCCAGAATGACCTCCTGGGTCACCCCAAAACCAGGGTGTTCGTGGCACACGGAGGCACCAATGGCATGCAGGAGGCCATCTACCACGGTGTCCCCCTGGTCGGACTGCCGCTCATGTTCGACCAACCCGACAACTTCTTCAGGATGAAAGCCAGAGGCGTGGCCAAAGTCCTGGACTTCGCAACGGTGAACAGAGACAACTTCCGAGAGGCACTGAAGGAGGTCCTGTATGAACCATCCTACAAGGAGAAGATGAAGGTTCTGTCCAGCCTGCACCGAGATCAGCCCATGAAGCCGCTGGACCGGGCCATGTTCTGGATTGAGTTCGTCATGAGGCACAAAGGAGCGGCCCACCTAAGGACTGAGTCTTACAAGATGTCCACGATCCAGTACCACTCCATCGATGTGGCAGCGTTTCTGCTGGCAGTTGTTTTGCTAATATTTGCCATTTTTATTGCTGCAGTGAAGTTTCTCTGGCAAAGGCTATTAAGCCGAAACAAAGTCAAAAAGGAATGATATTTATAATCCGTTTTGGTGTTTTGGATACAAATAGTTCTGATATTTTCTAATCTAGATTTACCTGATCTAAACAGATCAGGTAAATCAGCAGGATCTCAAATCTGTGAATGTGACAATACAATCTGGTGAAAAATGTGACCTTCAGGGAACAAATCAGGAAGTTTTATGGAATAATTTTGTCGCAGCGCTCTTCCTATTATTGTAAACTACTGCAAATAAAATAAAATACATTTTGTAAGAAATGGCACGTGTCTGTTGTGTAATTTTATATAAATCAAACAAATTCTTAAAAATGGTGCATACAATTGTAAATATCTGTGAAGTAATCATGTGTTTTAGCTGATGTAAGTACAGTAAATCATACAGTCATACACTTGAAAAGAACTCATTTCTACTTTAAAAATTTTTAATGTGACTATTATGTACAGTTTTGGCTGTTGTTTTTTAAATGTATTTTCTTTTACAGATAACACATATGTTTCTTTCTGTGACTTTGCTATTTATTATCTGGAATTCAACAAAACAGCTAAAAAATATAAAATAACAGTTAAAAAAATGGACAATTTAAGTCCTTAATAGACTTAATTTTTCTTTTAAGTAGCAGCAAATAATTTTTTTTTCAAATGTTATCTAAATATACAAAATATTTTACAGTGGCATAATGTAAATGAATTGTGCAGGGGGTTTGGTGGAGCTAAACACCCTGACAGCTTTGAGTAATAGGTGTTTTTTTCTTATATTTCAGAGGTAATGAGGAGTAAAGATTAAGGAAAGTGATTTAAACCCATGTATGGATGCTATTGCATTAATTTTCCTTCTACAGACAACAGCCTGCAGAAAATACTTGTAATGTTGAAACTCTGTTGTCACCACCTTAACTTCTCTTTTCTCTTCTTTTTCCGTTTAATCCAAATGTCGACATTCAGGTGAGTCATTCAGCGAAAAACCAACCAGTTGTTACCCTTGACTTCCTCAGAATCAGCTCATTTTATCCGTACAATAACTTTAGTGTGTTTACTGAAACCATGCAAAGTTTTACCTTCATACTGTAAATATTTTCAGGCCCTCAACGGTTCAAATTTATCACTTTTTTAATGGACTTTTCCCAACATTTCTGAGCCTCAGAACTTCATCAGTACAGCAGATAACAGAGTTTATAGTTTAGTTTTTGACTCACTTGGAGGAGAAACGGAGGATTCTGCAGGATTCTGGCCAACATCTGCCCCCTGGTGGTGGAGAGAGGAAGGACTGGATGGAGATAAAGAGAGACATTACCAGGGAGATCATGTTTTCTTCCTTTTCCACACCATTTAAAGAGCTGAAAGAGGAACATGTGATGGAGTATCGTGTGTAATTTTACCCCGAAAGACAGGAAACTGTATGTTTTCAAACTAAATAAGATGTATTTTCCAAACTACACATGAAGGACAATTAATTCTCTAGACTGAACATTGCAAACCAGAGGTATCAGATGACTGAATATTTTTCTTTTTCATTTGTTTACTGGGTAAAAATTAAAAACAGTCCACACTGAAAAAAAATTACAAATTAATTCATCTCATCATGCTTTTTTGTTGTTGTTGTTGGTGCCATAAATGTTTGAAATTGTTTTAAAATTGTATTTTTTCATATATTTTCAATTCAATTCAAAACACTTTATTTATCCCGAAGGGGCAAGTAATTGATAAATAAAGTGTTTTGCATTGAATTGAATATGTACAACAAATGCAATTTTAATTCGACTTTTTTAAATTAAAAAACTGAAAAAAACAAAAAAAACCCTATTTGATGTATTTTTAAAAAATTTAAGGAAGAAGATATTTAATTTTTACAATCAATACAATAAATTTAAAAATACAATTTTAATGAAAAGAACATTTTAAAATGAAACAAACAAAAAGACTATACAATTCATTTTTTTCAAGGTGGACTGTAATTTATTTTTAGAATTGCAAAAATAAATCAGTAAAAAATAGGATTTTAATGAAAATGTTCAGATAAAAAGAAACAAACAAAAATAATAATTCGACACATTTACATTTTTTAAAAGTCAGTTGATTGTATTTCATTTTTACAATCAATGAAATAAATAAAAATAGGATTTTCAATTAAAAACAGAAACAAAAAATAACAACGCATTTACCGATGCATTTAAATTTGTTTAAGGTGGACTGTATTTAATTTTTACAATCAATAAAATGAATCAATTAAAAAGATTATTTTCATTAAAAAAATTTGAAATACAAAACAAACAAAAAAAATTTAAAATACAACGCATTAAAATAAAAAAGAAAATTGTTTTTATTTTCCTTTAAGGACTTAATTTTTCAATGTTTTTGAGCCTGAGATACATCACATTTGCCCATTTAAAAAAAAAAAATTACAGAGTAACATTAGTGGAAACAACCTATTTTTGTTTTTATTTTTCAGTGTTCCTTGTCTCACATTATTCAGATTCAGTGTTCAGGCTGAGATACGTCATATTCGCACATTTCTTGTTAAATTACATAGAAATATTAGTAGAATTATTTATTCCTGTATAATCGACATAAGGGTTATGTCGATTATACAGGAATAAATAATACACACATATATATATATATATATATATATATATATATATATATATATATATATATATATATATATGTGAATGTATGTGTGTGTGTATGTGTAAAAGACCTCTGAGCTTGCATTGTGATAAAGGGGATCTTTTTAAACTTGAAAAAATGTAGGGAAAAAGAGAAAAAACACACACACACACACACACACACACACACACACACACACACACACACACACACACACACATATATATATATAAAATAGTAATTGAAAAAATAAAACTCACATTGTATTTTTACAACAGCGGGTTTTACAGGGTTAATGTCAGACAATATTTTCACAAACCGGCCTTTGAGGTGTGGCAGATAAATATGACAAAATAAAATAATATAAAAGGTATTAAAACTGTGGTATTTTCTAAATATAATAATAAACGTGACTCCACTGTGTATTTGTATGCAACTTTATTAGCAGCGTCCAACAACATAACAGGAGCAACGTCGTCCCTGGTCGCTATGGTAACGTTTAAACCGTGCCTTCAAAATAAGATACACCACAGAAACAAATAAAAAGTGTGTGAAAAATACATCTCACCATAACGTTGAATCAGAGTTCACACAAATATTTACTCAACGCGCCGAGAGACGGTGCCGAAGGAGGCACCAGTGTTATCTTTTTAACCGCAGCCTCTCCTAGAAGTTCACGGTAAACGTCTTCAGCGGCGGGCGATCAGCTCTCCACCAATAGTGAACGGCCTCTTAGCCTTAGCAACAGGGTTAGCCACCGGGTATGATGCTCTCAGTGCATTTGTTGACGTGGTGTCCTTCAGTAACTGCTTCTGTCCTTCTTGTTCACGCTTTTTTTCTTTCAAAATACTCCAAAGGCTTGTCTTAATAGGGTGCTTAGTCTCCGAAGCAGTTATGAAGGCCCAACTGCGTCATTAGAGAGCCGTTGGTCGCCATACTATCCGGCGATAAATCCATATTTTAAGTCAGACTCCAGGTATTGTCTGTTAAATGCAACTTACTTTTTCTTGGAAGTCGTAACCTCTTCTGTCTCCTCGCTTGGCTATTTCCCTTTCGGAAAGAAACTTTCCAAAGACGTTTTTTTTTCCGTTTTGCTGGTTTGTAGGATCAGTTTTAACAGTTACGCATCACGTCACTGCGTCAAGCGTGAGTCATACACGGATGAAACGGAGAGGATCCGGTTATTTTTCAAAATAAAACAGCGTTCAGACTCCGACAATAAATAAAACGGAAATAATGTAAGTTATTTATTGAAAGTTTTTTTCATTCATCGAAGTAGGTCAGGGGTGTCAAACATGCGGCCCCTGGGCCAAAACCGCCCCGCCAGAAGGTCCAATCCGGCCCGCAGGACGACTTTGTAAAGTGTAAAAATTACAGAGAAGATATTAACTGCAGATTGCAAATTAGTAAAACTATAAATTTAAAATAATTTGTAGACCATGACAAGTTTTTTGATCATAAAATAAAATACTAGATTACTCATTGTTCTTTTGTCGTTTTGTGTCTCATTTTGTGTCTCATTTTTGAAACATTTTGTCATTATTTTTTTTTTTTTGTCTTTTTATGTCTGACTTTTATCGTTTGTTTCCCGTTTTTGTCGTTTTGTGTTTCCTTTTTGTCTCGCTTTTGTTTTTTGTCTCATCTTTGTCATTTTGTTCCTTGTTTATTCATCGTATTGTGCATCATTTTTGTCATTTTGTTTCACACTTTTGTCCATTTTTTTGTCGCTTTGTAACTATTTTGTGTAATTTTGTGTCTTTTTTTGTCATTTAGTTTCTTGCTGTTGTTGTTTTGTGTCTCATTTTTGTCATATTTTGTCTTTTTATGTCTGACTTTTATCGCTTGTTTCTCATTTTTGTCGTTTTGTTTCACGCTTTTGTCATTTTTTGTCTCATGTGTCGTTTGTCCCTTTTTTGTTGCTTTGTAACTATTTGTGTAATTATTTGTCTTTTAGGTTTTGTTTCGTGTCATATTTTACATTTTTTTTTATTATTTTGTTTCTTGCTTTTGTTGTTTTGTGTCTTATTTTTGTCATCCATCCATCCATCCATTATCTATACACCACTTAATCCTCACTAGGGTCATGGGGGGGCTGGAGTCTATCCCAGCTGACTCAGGTGAAGGCAGGGGACACCCTAGACAGGTCACCAGTCTGTCACAGGGCTACATACAGAGACAAACAATCACTCTCACATTCACACCTACGGGCAATTTAGAATGATCAATTAACCTCAGCATATTTTTGGACTGTGGGAGGAAGCCGGAGTACCCGGAGAAAACCCACGCATGCACAGGGAGAACATGCAAACTCCATGCAGAAAGATCCCGGGAAAGCCGGGACGCGAACCAGGGATCTTCTCGTTGCAAGGTGAAAGTGCTAACCACTACACCACTGTGCAGCCCTCATTTTTGTCATATTTTCTTTATTTTGTTTTTTTGTCTTTATATGTCTGACTTTTATTGTTTGTTTCTTGTTTTTGTTGTTTTGTGTGTCCTTTTTGTCTCACTTTTGTTTTTTGTCTCATATTTGTCATTTTGTGCTTTGTTTATTCATCGTTTTGTGCATCGTTTTTGTCATTTTGTTTCACGTTGTTGTCATTTCTTGTCTCGCTTGTGTCGCTTGTCCATTTTTTGTCGCTTTGTAACTTTACCCTCTTACATTACATTTACCCTCTTATGCTACATTTACCCTCAAACAGTACATTTACCCTTGAACACTACATTTACCCTCTTATGCTACATTTACCCTCGAACACAACATTTACCCCCTAATACTACATTCACCCTCTAATGCCACATTTACCCTCAAACAGTACATTTACCCTTTAACACTACATTTACCCTCTTATGCTACATTTACCCTCGAACACAACATTTACCCTCTAATACTACATTTACCCTCGAATGCCACATTTACCCTCAAACAGTACATTTACCCTTTAACACTACATTTACCCTCTAATGCTACATTTGCCCTCTAATACTACATTTACCCTCTAATGCTACATTTACCCTCTAATGCTACATTTAGCCTCTAATACTACATTTACCCTCTAATGCTACATTTACCCTCTAATGCTA
>NC_072771.1:2940313-2942813 GCF_022539595.1 Amphiprion ocellaris | reverse complement strand
ATTAACTAAAATTTTAAAAATTGATTAATTAAAAACAAAAAGTAATTAATTCAAATTTTAAAAATGTATTAAGAATGTATTAAACAAAAACTAAAAACACTGAATTAATAACTAAAAAATTATTAATAAAAAAATGTATTTATTAAAAACAAAAAAAATGATTGATAAAATTGACAGAACTCAAAAATAGAAACCAACTAATTACAGTTAAAAAATGTTTTGTTTTGGGGTTGTTTTTTTTTAACAGTGCATCATGTAAATAAATCAAAATATAAATATCACAACAGGGCTTTAACCCAAATATGTAAACTTAAACTGTGTAAAAACCCTAAAAACTACATTAGAGAGAGTTACAGAGTTGATATTTCACAGCTTCTTGTGACCTCATCGCTGTCAGACGGCGGTCGGATCAGATTTATTGACCGTTTCCATGGTAATGGAAGTAAACAACCCGACAGATGACGGCATCTTTACAGTCTGTTTGCTCTGGTTGGTTCATGTGGAAATATCCAACAACTTCCACGTCTTAATCACTAGATGATACTTGTATCTGAGCAGTAGTAGTAGTAGTAGTAGTAGTAGTAGTAGCAGTAGCAGTGGTAGTAGTAGTAGTAGTAGTAGTAGTAGTAGTAGCAGTAGTAGTAGTAGTAGTAGCAGTGGTAGTAGTAGTAGTAGTAGCAGTGGTAGTAGTAGTAGTAGTAGTAGTAGTAGTAGTAGTAGTAGTAGTAGCAGTGGTGGTAGTAGTAGTAGTAGTAGTAGTAGTACTAGCAGTAGTAGTAGTAGTAGTAGCAGTGGTAGTAGTAGTAGTAGTAGTAGTAGTAGCAGTAGCAGTGGTAGTAGTAGTAGTAGTAGCAGTGGTAGTAGTAGTAGTAGTAGTAGTAGTAGCAGTAGCAGTGGTAGTAGTAGTAGTAGTAGTAGTAGTAGTAGCAGTAGTAGTAGTAGCAGTAGCAGTGGTAGTAGTAGTAGTAGTAGTAGTAGTAGCAGTAGCAGTGGTAGTAGTAGTAGTAGTAGTAGCAGTACTAACAGCAGTAGTAGTAGTAATAGCAGTACTAACAGTAGTAGTAGTAGTAATAGCAGTACTAACAGTAGTAGTAGTAATAGCAGTACTAACAGCAGTAGTAGTACTAATAGCAGTACTAACAGTAGTAGTAGTAGTAATAGCAGTGGTAGTAGTAGTAGTAGTAGTAGTAGTAGCAGTAGCAGTGGTAGTAGTAGTAGTAGTAGTAGCAGTACTAACAGCAGTAGTAGTAGTAATAGCAGTACTAACAGTAGTAGTAGTAATAGCAGTACTAACAGTAGTAGTAGTAGTAATAGCAGTACTAACAGTAGTAGTAGTAATAGCAGTACTAACAGTAGTAGTAGTACTAATAGCAGTACTAACAGTAGTAGTAGTAATAGCAGTACTAACAGCAGTAGTAGTACTAATAGCAGTACTAACAGTAGTAGTAGTAGTAATAGCAGTGGTAGTAGTAGTAGTAGTAGTAGTAGTAGCAGTAGCAGTGGTAGTAGTAGTAGTAGTAGTAGCAGTACTAACAGCAGTAGTAGTAGTAATAGCAGTACTAACAGTAGTAGTAGTAATAGCAGTACTAACAGTAGTAGTAGTAGTAATAGCAGTACTAACAGTAGTAGTAGTAATAGCAGTACTAACAGCAGTAGTAGTACTAATAGCAGTACTAACAGTAGTAGTAGTAGTAATAGCAGTACTAACAGTAGTAGTAGTACTAACAGTAGTATTAGTAGCAGCATTAGTTCATGGTGTTCTGAGTTTTCCGACTCCACCCAGCAACACAACAAGCTGCTTCTTCTCCAGGGAGGAATTTATTTCTCTGCTGTTCTGTGAAAACCTCAAATCTACAAACTCACTTCCTCAGGAGGAAAATAAAATAAAAAAACTTTAAATTTAATTCTTCCAGATGTTTGTTCGACCGCTCTGAAGCTCTGGAGCCTTGAAATAAAAGCAGAAAACACCAAAAAACTGCTTGTAAATGGTTCAGTTTCATCCAAGACTTTACTCTCCATTTATGTATGAAAGCAACAAAGTAAGATTAAATTAAAGCAGAACTTATTAGTAGAATCACACAAAAGGACTTTTATTCTTCTAAAAAACATCTGCTTTCAAATTTATGCATTAAGTTCGCTGTTGTTTTTGTTTTGGTTGCTAAATTCTACTTTTTCTCCTTTTTAAGTGTGGAGAAGATTACATAAAAAAATGAAAATCTGGCAGCAATGTCCCCAAAAACTACATTAAAGATTGCAGTAGTTTAATGTTGAAAAACTGTGAAGATAACTGCAAATATCTGTAAAATGATAATGATTTTAGCTGATTTAAATGCAGTAACATCTATAATTCTAATTAACTATAATTGTAAAATAACTACGATAGACATTAGGTGCTTGAAAATGTATGAAAAAAATAATGTTATTAAAAATATGTTGTTCTCCAGTCAAATATTGAAAAACAATAAATTAAATTTAAACATTTTATTTATTTATACATATT